>NC_056725.1:1447139617-1447329617 GCF_019279795.1 Protopterus annectens | reverse complement strand
GGTCAACCAATCAGCGATCACTATTCTAAGCAGTCGGTGATTTAACATAGACCCGCAGCTGAGACTGGAGCGTAGGTAGTTAGCCTTTATTTAAGTACTTCCTGAAATATCTTATTATCCAATTCAGTGATGTGTTTAAAGAGATTAGCTAAAATACCTATCTCCTTTTCAAAAATTTCATTATAAAAAATTAAATTAAGCATTTTTTTTATTTTTATTTATTCTCTAATTTTTATTTTATTTATACTCTTCTACCTAATACCCTTGGAGTACCACAAGGCTCTATACTAGGGCCTTTGCTGTTCTCCATCTTCATTAATGACCTTTATATTGTCATCCCAAAAGTCAGCTGTATCCAATGTGCTGATGACTCTACTCTGATTTGCTTGGCCACATCTCCAATAGAGTTATGGAGAGCTACCCAGACCATCTTTAATACAATAGAAAACTGGCTTTCTGAACATCGTCTGATCCTAAATCCCAAAAAAACTAAAATGCTGTTATTTTCACCAACATGTAGGTCTACTGCTTTCACGTTTACCATAAATTCAAATGATGGCACAATAATCTCCCCTGACCCCTCTGCAAAACTGCTAGGTGTCATCATAGATAATAATCTAAAATTCAACCTACATGTTAACCAAACTATCAAAACCAACAATAAAAAACTAGGGTCACTTTACAGGATAAAAGCCTTTCTAACTCCTCCAGCTAAAATTGCCATAGCTCGCTCTCACCTTCTATCAACCCTTCTGTATGCATGCCCTCTACCCTCGAATTTAAACAAGACTGTCCTTAAACTCTCAGTTTGCTACAACCACATTGCCAGGTTTGCCACTGGGCTGCCTTTTAGGACACATCATTGCATCAATCTAAATCAGCTTGGGTGGCTTGAACTACCAAGCCTAATCCAGTATAACTAACTGATTATGGCCTATAAAATCCTCTATAATCCAGACAATACTCCTGCACTTAAAAATATTATTACCCCCTATAACAATCCTAGACCACTTCGATCCTCTAACAAACTACTAATTCAGACTAGCAAAATTAATAACACAGCTGGTGACTCTCTTTTTGCAAACTCTGTAAGTAGACCCTGGAACTCTCTTCCAGATGATATTACCTTACTTTCTACCTTAGGTCAATTTAAAACTAGACGCAAATAACATTTGGCACTTAACTGGCTATGTCAATGTATCAAGCCTGGCTAACTCTCTCTAGAATGTGTAAAAATCTGTTAACTGGCTTACTGTGTAAATTAATTTAATCCTGACTTACGTTTTGGATTAACTCTAACCTGTGGAACTTGTTTAACTTGCTTACTTATGTAATCACTGTAACTAGTCTGTTTGTAATATGTAATGCTGGTATTATGTAATGCTGTATCTGCTTACCCTTGGAGCTTTTCTCCCCGGGCCTCCACTGAAAATGGACATGCATCCAGTCTGACTATCCCGGTCAACAAATGTAAAATAAAATAAATAAATAAAATTAAGTAACCTCAGAATTTCCTATATACCTCTTTTTGTCAAACTTAAAGAGGGTTTCCAATGGAGGCATTTATACAGGCATTTTTAAGTATCAATTTATGAAACATTTTTGATATAATTTTTTACTGTCTTAATAGCTAAAAATTCAATAGCCTCCTCTGACCATTTTGTTGTAAATCTCAAATCTTCACTGTTATTCCTTATGTAATTAAAGATCTCCTTTAACCTTCATTTAGTCTCGGAACAGAAAAAATAAAAGTCAGTAAAATCACTATATGTACATAAACTGGCTTTGTACACAGAAATGAAACATTCCCTTTGTTCCCATTCAGATAGTCTTATGTTTGCATATGCTGGGTGCTGTTACTGCTCCCATAGCAATACTCAGTGTGATTATAATGTTGTGGGTATATCATTTAAAAGACTCAAAGGACTACATGTGCAGCAAACAAGTCATGCTTTGAAGTTTCATTACAGTGATCCTTTTTTATTTGATAAAGCTGGACATACTGTCAACATTAAGCAGTTGCTTGATGCAAGAGGGCTGGAAAATGCACAGTCTAGAAAATTCCTGTGAATTTTATAATTGTTAATGATGAAACTGCAATTAGATGTCTATATTTATGGCTGTAGGGACACTCTTTGGTGGTTAATGCAACCAGATACTGCAAAATGGCAATGATAAATGTGAGCAATGTACAATTTGTGTACTTAATTATAGAAATTATGGCAGTAACACTCAGGACATCAGTAGGGAACTTTATTTTCAGTCCCCCCCCCCCAAAAAAAAAAAGAAGTACTTACATCTCAGCCTAACCTTGGACTATTTGACTAACCTTAGCCTTTCTAGGGGTGTACTAAGAACTTAGTTGGCTGCTCAAACTCCAAAGTTTACACCTTCTATATAGCAATCTAGTCAAGTGTTACTAATCAGAATAGTGCTTATGGACTAACCTTAACATTTCTCTGAGACTGATTGGTTTTGGTCTCATGCATGCCTTGAGTTTTGGTCCTACACACTCTGTTCACCCTTCACTATGCTTACGCTCATGACACTCCCCTACCCTACCCTCATTCCCACCCACTCCCATATCAAATACATTTATAATTAATTAGCCACACCTCTCATTAACCTCCACCAATCAATCACAGTTATCAACCAACCTAGTTTCCCACCTCTTTACTGTGTAACTAGTTACCCACCAACTTAGCTAACTCCACCCTTCATATCTGCCAGTAATCACTATCTCCCCCTACCAATGCTTACATAGCCCAAACTTTTAAAACTATAAGCATACCTTACTGTATTTAGCCTTCCCCTATCCCTCATAGCTAGCCCAACCTCCCATCAGCAGGGATTTCTGTGTAAATCTGACCATTTTAAGACCACCATGACCTACCCTCTCCAAACAACATCCAACTATTTTATTATCTCTCTAACACTGACAAATGTCTCAAAACACAGAACACCATTATCCCACAATAGTGTCTCATCCTAAACACACAACCATTACCTTAAAGTATAATAGCCTTATAAAAAGATTTCTCAAATCAATAGCTGATATAGCAAAAAAATCTAACACTGAGCGGAGATATATACACCATAGCCCTGACCCTACTATAATCCCAACCCACCCTCATCCAAATCTAAACCAACAAAGTGTTTTCAACTTACCCCATCACAAATTTGATCCATTTTTTAAACCTAAATATTAGAAGTATCATAAACAAATCCCACGAACTCCATGCCACTCCATCCCACCATTCACCCAATATAGTCCTACTTACTGAAACCTGGCTTAAAACTGAGATTAACAGTGATGAACTACTACTTCCTTACTATAATATGCATAGGCAGAAAGAACAAAAAAGGAGGAGGCATAACAATTCTCTACAAACACCATCTGAATCTTGAAAATATTTATCTTTCCACTCCTAACTTCAGCAAAGCTGAAATTATAGCAGGTAAACTGAAGATCAATGCACATAAACATCTTAACTTAGTTGGCATTTACATACCCCTGGAGAAAACATATCTACACTAAATCACATTCTCTACTGGACTTCCACAGCCCTACTGCAAAAACTATCATAATGGGAGACCTTAACATTGAGTGGGACTCATGTAGCAGTAGATCCCCAACTATCCATATCAACCTTCATGGCTTCACAAAAATTATGCATTCACCCACAAGGATAGATCAACACACAAAAAAATCCATTCTCAATTGGATGCTCACCAATAGGCCCAATCTCTCACTACATTCAAGCTGCCTCCCGGACAATGTAAGTAACCATCGCATTACCTTTCTTCTTAGAAGAAAAACTCATCCAGAAAAAACATATTTGATGCCTCACTATTAGATGTAAAAATAACTTCTGTTCCCAAACCCTCATATCCACACTAAACTCCTATGACTGGCAACCACTAAAACATCTCCCACTCAATAAAGCCACAGAATATTTTAACTCAACTTTTTTAAACATCTTTGACAAATTAGCACCAACTAGGACCATTAGGACTAAATCAAACTATGCAGCATGGGTATCCAGATATACAAAATCTCTTCTAAAACAGCAGGATAAAGCACAGCTCACTTGTCAAAAATATAAATCCAAGAAAACAAAACAAGCCTACCAAAAACTTAAAAACTTAGTCAAGAAAAAAATTAAACTTGACAAAATAAACTTCTATCATAGCACACAGATGCAGCAGTAAAACAACCCCAAAATATTCTGGGCCACTATCAGTAAAATCCTCCACCTTGGCAAAAACAATATCCCACCCCCTACAACCCCTGATAACTTATGCCATATATAAACCCTATTCACCAAATACTTTACAGAATCTATATTAGCTCTCACAAAAGATTCTATCAACATTCCCCTAGATAGTCTTAAACTGACACCTTTTATCAATTTCCAGTTCATGGTATAAAAAAACAATTACTAAAACTTAAACCCACCACTCTCGCAGCTGATAAACTCCCCACAGAATTCTTAGAAATAGCAGAAGCCATTGCATACCCTGTTTGTATTCTAATAAATAGATCTATAACTGAACAACAAATCCCATCAATCTGGAAGATATCCTACATCATTCCTTTACACAAAACAGGAAGCTCAACAGGACTTTCCAGTTTTAGACCAATTGCCATCCTGCCCCTCTCTCTAAAATCCTCAGAAGATGCATTCCTACTCAAATTATGTCTCATCTTCTCGATAGTAATCCCTTTCCAAGTCCCAGCATTGCTTTCATTCCTACCACATCACCTCCACCCCCTTCTATCCTTCACTGACACAATCAATTGTTATAAGAATAGTGGTCTTATAGCCTCCTCTACTTACCTTCACCTGTCAAAGGCAATTGACACAGTATCTCACTACAAACTTCTAAACACCCTAACAGAATTTAACCTTCATTGCTCCACTGTCAGCTAGTAAAAAGCAGATTATCTTAAAGGATGGAAACAAGTAGTTCTATGGCAAAACAGTATATCTCCTCTACTTCCCATGAATCTTGGTGCCCCACAGGGATACATCTTGTACTGCCACAGGACAAGCATCCCTTATCTAATATGCAGATGATTCTACCTTAGTATGTGTTGCAACCTCTCTTCAACTGTTACAGTTAATTACACAGGAAGCATTCTCTGAAGAGGAACAATGGTTATCTGAATCACAATTCATTTCAAATCCAAACAAGACAAAACTTGTGATCTTCTTCCCAGGAAAACCACCAGACCCTCCACCTCCTTTCTCTATATAATTTGCTAACTTCACCATCATTTCTCCAGTACCTCATATTAAACTCTTAGGTGTCACTATCGACTGTTCACTCAAATTTGACCTACATATAGTCCACACCATCAAAAATGTTCATAAAACACTTGGTAGTCTTTATCAATACAAACAGTACATAACAAACAGTACTAAAGCTACACTTGCAACTAACCCTTATCTCCACTCTCCTGTATGCCTCATCCATTTTTACTAACTTAAAAAGGGTGACCTCACAAAATTGGAAAGCTGCTACCACAATATAGCTAAATTTGTTGCAGACCTCAATTACAAAGAACACCATTACTTAGCACTCACATACTTAAGCTGGCTTGGCTACCTAACTTACTTTCCTACAACCAACTTTTCACTATTCACACCCTTGTCCACCAACCAGAAAAAATCCCTGCCCTTCAGAATCTTGTGCAGCTTTATAGTGTCATTCACCCTCTATACTCAAGTGACAAAGCCCTGTTAACAGTTAGCAAAGTAAACAACATAGCTGGCCCCGTCACTCTTTTAATCAAGTACAGCTAAGCTTTGGAACACCCTATCCCCTGACATACAGTCAACTACCGATAAACACCCTTTTAAAAAAGAACTTAAATCACTCATTAAAACTAGACTCTCTAACTGTCCTATCCCCCTTAGCATTTCACACTCTTTCCTTTGTCACTAAAATTCTACTGCTTCTTGGGGTGATACCCAACTAACTCCTGCTGTAAATGCCTTACCATATAACTGCTGCATCATGGAGATATAATGCAGAAAGCTTTGTATTCTTACAGGGTTATTATTTTCCTATGCTATACTGTTGATGCACTATGTGATTGCTGTCTTGGAAACTTTTTTTTCTCATTGTGTATAATTGATATGCTGTAATCTTGATGTACTATGTGATTGTTGCCTCTGGTAATTTCAGTTGTCTAATGTGGAGCTTTTCTCCATGGGCCTCCACTGAAAAAGGACCCATGTCCAGTCAGACTTTCTCGGTAAACAAATGTTAAATAAAATAAATAAAATAAAGTAAAATTAGTTTGATTATGATTTAAATAAAAAGGGGGTAGGCTTGCTGAACCTGAGAGTAATGCTTTAAGTCTGGAAATTTCTGAAAGTGAAGCAGGACCTGCTGTAATAAGTTATTATACATTCTCTCACAACTACACAGACTGTTCAATAGTTCAACAACCAGGTGGAAATCAGATTGAATTTGTTATTCTTACTGAAAAGAAATGTAATTTCTGTCATGCGATAAGGATTGTATAGCAGATGAAGTCACTTTTCCAAAGTAAGATCATAAAATAATTATTGCTAAACACTTAAGTATTAGCAATCAGAAGGAAGATCTGTGAAAATCTGAAAAAATATATCAAGGATGGATAATATTATTCTTTGCAGTTAAAATATTGCTTGATTAGCTTCTTTTTTTCCCCATAATAAATCTTTATTGTTATATACTTTTCATACAAAATTCTAAAATACAAACTACTAACTAACACTGTAACAATCACACCAAACAATATACAATATTTACAAGAATGCTTCCATATAAGACATTAGAAATATAAGAAAAACACAGGAATAATTAGTAAGTTTCCAATATTGAACAGTTTGATTAGACATTTCTCTCCAAATATAGCAATGATTATTACTATCTTCAATTCAAACGTTTTATGCTAATATAATATTAAATATCTGTTCCCAAATTTTCGGATTATTGATACCCTTACTATGTGAATTTAAAAGTAGTTTATGAGCTAGTATATGTTTTGTCGCCAACACTCTGAAATTTTGCCATGATGTTTTAGTTGGGTCTAGCCAATTTGAAGCTATATAAAGCTTCATTAGTAAGAAAATATTAATATGAACTATACTCTGTGATCTGATAAGTTCCTTTGGGGGAATATGCAAAATCATAAATTTCCAAGACAGTGTTGTACTTTGGTAGCCCACTTTCTGAAGTTGAATTTTAAGGGAATTCCACAGTTTGTATACACACTTACAGCTCCAGAACATATGAAGAAGATCAGCTGGTTGAGTTTTGCAGTATGGACATGTTGCAGAGTTTTTAGAATTAAATTTATGCAGGGCAAGGCGTGTATAATATGCATTATTCCAAATCATCAGCTGTGTATATAACAGTTTTTGTAGAGAAGTTGATTTAATAGTCAATTCAATTGCCTTTAACATATTACTTTTATCTGTCAATAATATTTTATCTTCCCAATAATTTGATAACAAAACTTTACCTTGAAATTTAAATTCTTTAATTAATTTATTCGTAGCTGTTATACATTTAATATCCTGTTGGAGAGCTTGCCACACTTCAGAGCATTTATTTATAGTCTCTTCATCCAGTTTAAAGTTTTGTAGGTAACTTATAGTAAATTCTCTAATTTGTCTAAGAATAATCAGGTAATTTTTAGGTAAATTGAATTCTTGTCTTATTTGGTTGAGCGATCGATCCAGATGTTTATGTATATCGATCATAGTTAAATTCACAATTAATGGAAACTTCTTTAGATCAATTAATTGGTTGTTCAGCTTTACATTTGGGTTCCTGTGAAAGGGCTGAAAGATCATCATATGCTGAAGTAAATCCAATTATTGAAATAGACTCTGTAAAGATAATATTTCAGTTTTAATGTGTTCCACAAACCCATATACCTTCAGAATATCTTTACTTAAAAAGGGCATTGCTTTAGGATTAATGTTCAACTTTAAAATATATTGATAGTTCAGGGTTAGCCAAATTGGTGTCCACTTAGTACTAGTTATCTCATGATTGGCCATTCTTAAAATCCTATTAGAATTCACAATCAGATAATACGTTTCAAAATTAGGCAACTCCAGACCTCCTTTACTTTTTGGGGTCATTAATTTGTCATAAGATACCCTAGTTTTCTTTGGATCCCAAATAAATTTAGCCAAATCTTTATGAATTTGTTTAAAAAATGTTCTTGAAAGAGATAAATGGGCTGACCTAAAAATATACAGTAACCGTGGCAATACATTCATTTTTATAATAGAAACTTTTGCTAATACTGGCAAGTGCAAATTTTTCCATCTCACAAAATCAGAAACTATTTGTTCCCAGCTTGATTAGCTTCTAGTTGAGAGGAATACAAGCTTCTAGATGAGTGACCTTCCTTTCATATGATACATTAAAACTATTAAATGTTAGACGTATTTCAAAAGGGCAGTTACAGGGATTGGCAGCTATTGTGAGAGGTAATACAATAGGGACAAAAGGGGAGGAGAAGTATTAAAGGGGGTGGCTCTGTTTGTAAAGGTGACCAGTGCACAATTTCTGTATTTGACTGGTGTGGCCTGGATTTGTGGTAGTCCTGTATAACATAAGAAGAGTAAGGCTAGTGTGCACTCGTGTACATATCCCCTGCACATAGGTAAGCATTAATGGAAAGGTTAAACTTGTTATTGCTGGTTATTATGTAAATTGTCTGTAAGAGAGATGTCAGTAAAATAACTTGCAATATTAGCAGTGGAAAGGGTGTGCGAACATTAAAAAAAATGGATTGATGTTTGCTTGCGAGATCAATTTTTGTTTGGGTAAACAGAGTAGGCATACATATCACAAGGGGCACACGACAATTGAGATTATTACATGGTTCCTACTATGTTTATAAGTTCAGACCTGGCCTCTGACAGGATTATATCTGCCACTAGAAGGTTCCATGCATGGTCTCAGTACACCCAATCAACAGCAGCCAAGGTAAAGAGCCAATGGCCATAAGAAAAGAGGAGACATGAGTAGCTCCTCATTCCCCACAGCTGAAAACGTGTCCTTTCTGATTTTGATCTCACTGCACACCACACACACGGGAGACTCAGTCTCATACCACACCACAAGACCAGTCAGGAGGAGGCAAGACACACACAATACATATACTCCACAATTACCATATTACCATGCAAACCCAGACATTACACACTCACTTACAACCAACACACAGGAGACTCTCATCCACCACACCAGCAACCAGACAACACAACAACACCAACACAACAAGACCCCACCTCCAACACACCCAAACACACACATAGACACAACAGTCAGAGTGGACAACCACAGCCACCAAAACACCAAACAGCTCACCAGACACACACAAACAACACACACACTAAGCAGTCAGAGTACACTCGTCCAGTCACCCTCACACCCAAGGCATCACGAAGAGCGGAAAGTACCTGTGAGACAATGGCTCCAGAATCCGCAGAATCACCTACATAACGCAGCAGGTAAGGGTCCTCACACATGATAAGCGAATATGATTCAGTCATTGTCACTCTCCATAGGGCCCTCACTGCTGACCTTGAGGAGTACAAAAAGACATTTGTCATTGATGCTGATTATGAGGCCAGACAGGTATGACCCCAACCCTTGACCTAAACCAAGAATTGCCAAGGGAAGCTTGCACATGACACAGAGCTTAAAGGATGACATCATGAACAAGCCCAAACACTGGGTGCCAGCGATGACACTGATCCAGTGTCTGAGGATTCGGGATGACTTGGCAAACAAGCCCTGGGGAACCGGATATTGGCAAAGGCTCTTACCTATTCTCGGCAGTGCCTTTTAGGCAAGGCTCAAATTCTAAACCTACCACCCTACCCCAAATAAACCTACCACAAGGGCACACAAAAAAGGAAAAAAACGAAGCCCTTCTCAAAAAATGCTTGATGAGTCTTCTCAAGCCACAGAAACATGGTTCAATATCTGTGCGTAAAAAGAACATCATGTGTTGGCTCTGCAGATCACCGGGGCCTTCAGGGCCTACATACTATCCAGCCTATCAGGTTTTACCTCATAATCACAACAGACACCCCCAAAATCTACCAAAACCCCACATGGCACCCGAGTTATCTCCATATTCCAACCTCAGGCCACCTCTGACTGCAAGCATGATGCAACCACAGCCAGCAAGACTGCTCTGCACATATGGCAAGACACGAACTGCAAGCTCACAAACTCAGGAACCTCACAAAGCCATCCACAAAAACTACACCACTAAAAACTGAAAACACTAGAGGGAATATATACATCACAAACTAAGGACCCCCCCATGGACTTCCATAAAACCCTAATATAGATCAGAACACTACTCACCTCCAAACACCCCTAGGCCAAAAGTTCAAACCCAAATATAACATAACAACAGGAGAAAACCCAAACCAATCCACAAGAGGTTTACATAACATCATACAACACATCATCTCATCCACACAGTTGCCTGATATTTCAACTCAGACCACACCACTGATCAGACCACAGACTCATCCCACCCCCACCTGAAATAAAAAAAACCACCAGTAAAAGAATACAAAAAGAACTTCTCAAAAACCGACTTCACACTTCACACTTCAAACTTCTAAACTGGCCTGAAGTCTCCCCCCGAGCCAGCGGCAAAAACACTTACAGCTCCGCTGAATCTTACAAATGCCTTCTACCAGCACCAAACAGGCTATGCATAAGGCAATCCCAAGCAAAACAAAACAAAGAGCAACCAACCCAAGAAAGGCATCAGTGCTACCCCCCAAAGAAACAAGCACTACAACCAAAGGAGAGAGCTATCAAAGGTAAGAAAAAAATCCTTAAAGGTAAGAAACCCTTGAAAACTATAGAAAAAAAAACTAAAAACTCTCATAAAATCATCCAAAATAGCTAAAAAATCAAATAAAACTCAAAAGAAAAAGACAATCACTTCTCAGAAACCTGGGAGAAAATTGGCAGATATGCTCAGAGCTAGTTCAAATAGTTCAAAAGAATGTGAGAAAGTCTAGACATACTCCTACACTGGTTCAGGTTGATTGTTAGTCCAGTTCCCTGCAAACCCCAGATATCTCCACCAAACCAGATATCAACTGCTCAACTGCCCAGCCCCCAGCCAAACATCTCCCTGATAAAAACACTTGCTCCTCCAGCAAAAAAAAACTATGTGCTCCCTGTGTGGGCTCCCGTGCTAAATACGGCCCTAAACTCAACAGAACACAGCAAGGTTAATCTCTTACAGCTTTAACCAACTGTTTAAAGAGTCTTACACTCTGCACCCTGGAATCACTGCGCACTGCAATGGGCGGTACCACCACCTGGCGGTACAGCTTGGCAAGCCCCCAAGAGGTGCCCATAAATGAAGACGAGGGGAGACTTTGGATCCAGGAATATCAACAAAGGGCTAAGGCAGAGAGAGGGCATTTTTTAAACTTTGGATTTTTTGCAGAGACCTTGATCATTTGGTTGGAACTTGGTTTGCTTTTTGGTTGGTGACTTTTTGATGAGGGAAAGGCAGTGTTGAGGGAAGGCGATCATACAAAAAGGCTTCCGATAATACCAACCACCCATATTATCATTGAAAAAAACTCATCAGTTAAAATGTCAACCAGGACAAACCTGCACATACATCAATCAGACCATGACAAGCTGGCTAGGGTCAGACCAACTGGCCTGTCCCCTGCTGTAGCCATGTCCAGGTCAAAGTGTGTCACAAGGCTCAGTCCACACTCCAGGTCTGGGCCCTCTCTTTTTTATCTACTTTTTCAGTAACAAACCAGGGGAAACACATATGACACAGATTTTGCAGATGAAAAGGGTCTATAGAGAAGGGAAAAAACACATCAATAGACACATACATAAAGACACAGTCTGAAGAGAAGAGGATAACTGGCCACACAATAAAAAATGCCAAAAAAAATGCCAAAAATGCATAGAAAAAATAAAAAAACAAGGTTAACCAACACAAAAAATGGTGGCAATCCACTGAGCACAGAAGTATCAGCCAGGGACCTGGGGACCCAGGTTGATAGTAGTCTGTCATTCAATACCCATGTAGCTAAAGGTTCACACCCTAGATATCTATTCTTCCCTGCTTACCTTTATCCATCACTCATAGATCCAATACTCATTTGACCTCTGATTTACTCATTCATAGTCAGACCAATGATTGAGCCCAATCGCCCCATATTGAGTGTATCTCTGAAAAGAAAAGGGCGAAACAGAGCAAAAAGTTCCTCACCAAAAAAATAACTGTCTCAAATCTATCCTATGCTATTGCCGAAAGAAACTGCTCCGGGCTCTATTTCATGAAACACACAGAGGTGGTGACCTTCAACTAACATACAAGGCCAACCAATTCACCATTTGATGAATATGATTTGATGAAAATGCTTCACCTCAAAAAATCTACAAGGGACGGAGACTTTACCGGAGACTTAAACCTTAGGACGTGCTGGGGCGTGCTGGAGGATGATAGATCCTTCAATGCTGCCTATGCTGTGGAACAAAATCAAGAGCACTGCAAACAGCTGGCCTTGTTTGGCCTTGTTCAAGAAATCTTGACCAATGGGAGATCGATCCCATGGGATTACCTCTCACTGTCAGAGTACAGACAGAGCACAGAAAAATAATGGGGTATTCCCCCCCATAAAAAAGGGGTGGCCACAAGCCACAAAGCGGGCTAGGGGGCTTGTAAATGCCCTCGGGCAGATAGCCTAGTATGAACCTATGAACCTATGAACCTATGGTGACACCAGTGCTCTCTTATTGAGTCTTGAGAAGCATACTGCTGGGGATAGGGAAAACACTTGTCTAGCACAGTGATACTACCCATTACCAGCCACAACTCCTTACCACTCTGTAGCCTTGATTGTATGTACATGTTGTCTCTTACACATATTGCACTCAGGCTCAATTTCCACTATGTCAGCCATATAATCAAAATAGCATGTCAGCCCTATCCAAAAAAAAATACACAACCATAATAAGTTGCAAGTGAACATATTGACAACAAAGTCGCCTTGTCAGGATTAAAATCACGATATATGTACTATACATGTACAGTTATATACCTATGGAAATGTGTTACACCATGCCCTGTCCTAAAACTGGCCTACTGTATTTAAGATCTGTACTTCATAATTGCAAATGGGTGTGTTAATCATTACTTGGATTTTGTCTGTAGCTTAAAACTGTTATAGACTACAACTACTGTTGTCGTGTGTGTGTGTGTGTGTGTGTGTGTGTGTGTGTGTGTGTGTGTGTGTGTGTGTGTGTGTGTGTGTGTGTGTGCGTGTGTGTGATGTGACTGAAATCACAGCTTCAGGCAAAAGTAATGCAGCATGAAATGTACATAACTTGCAGTGCTGTAAGTACTCTTGCAAGTAAATATGGAGAAAGAAATGAAACTGCCCTGAGCAACTTGTACTGCAGCACTTTTGAAAGCATGTATATCCTAATTCCAGCTAGCAGCCCTAAAATGTCTTTTACAGTGGGATGAGGTTTCATTCCTCTCAACCTCTTAGAGCAAAAAATCTGGACAAAGCCTAAAATGATGGGGGGACAAATAGGGACAGATTCTAAATGTTGCTCTTACAAACATAATAGGTTTTGCATTAGCATGAATTTTCTGAAGGATATGGAGTCTTAAACTCAAATGTTTGTCATTATTTAATGACTTCAATCCTCAGCTATTTGCCAGAAAAGTACAGATTTTAGGAGGAACACACCAAAAATATGAGGCAAAAATCTGGACATTCTATGAAAATCTCTACAGTTGAGAGGTATGGGTTCACTGCAGTCCCTTATGATTATATTGTGCAAAATCAAGCATCTAGGCATGATGATTATGAAAATCAGGGCTCATATAATTGTCTCTGAATCACTCAGTGTGTATGTGATACTACTACCAAAACTTCAAGTGCACTTCTACACTGCAGTGCCCACATGCCTAGCCACCTGGTTCAGAGGAGGTATATATAATTCCACATCACACCTAATGGAAATAGAGTTTCTGTAGTGCATGTTGTAATAATGGCTTATAAGCCAGGACATGCTGCAAAGCTACTGCTGTGATTTTTCACTCCTTGCAAACCACACTTCAAATATTGTACTATGGTACCTAAATGAGATAATCCCTCAAAAGGCTTTGTAAATTAATCACCCCATAGTGCACAGCTGTTGCTGAACGGGTTAATGGTTGTGGCTATGAGATGCCAACCATATTTGTCTGCTACTTATCAAATATTCAACATGTCTGGTGAAGTTGAGTCGAATAAAACTTGCAGGATTCAGCAGGAATCACACAAAGAATGTCTGCAACTTACTCCATCATTACCAACACCAACACTTAACTGCATGAAGGCTATGTTGTCCCATAGTACAAAACAGAGGAAATGGATTTTCTGACCACATCTGTGTCAGTGACCACCAGCTTAAAAAAATCAGATTCAGGAGGCATGCCATCCATGCCTGCACTAGAGATGTAGGCCGTTGTTCACCCAATTGGTAGTGGCAGCTGGGGATAACTGGGTCTATATTATGTTATGGAAAACTGAAGTTAGAAAACACCTGTTCACCAAACAATAAACAGCAAACTGTCATTTCTGCAAATGGTCACTACAGCAAATTTTTTCCTAGGGGAAAATAATTTCTTGGCCTTCATCATGAATTTGTCCTTTTTTCCACTGTAGTGCGATCTCAGAGTTGGTATATTTAGTTAGGGGGATGTGGGGTCCACAGCCCCCCACATTGGGGGGTGTGGGGGGTTTGAATACTGACTCATTTCTGGTTGGCCAAGTGATTTTTTTCCCTCTGAAAATATTTGCTGTAGTGGCTGTTTGCAGAAATTATAGTTTGCTGTTTAGTGATTGGTGAACAGGTGTTCACAAACTTCGGATTTCGATGTTGTAATATAGACCAGGGATAACTTTGTCATACATGGGCAGCTGCTACATATGAAGAGGGAATTGACAGATTGATGTCAAGTTCCAGCATCATCCATGTACAGACCTTCGTCCAGCAGCTCCTTGAATCATCTGTGCCTCATACTTGCTCTTCCATCTGAGCCAGGGCCTAGTGGTGAGGTAGGCCATTGTGACATTTAGGATGCCACTGGGTCACAGCCAGGCAGGCAGAGATATCATATGTACTGCACCATTCTACCCCCTATCATGGAGTTAAATTCCCTATTGTTTATGTCACCACCCTTTTTATTTTCCAATCCTCCCAAATGCTATTGATTATAGGTTCATAGGTTCTTAAGTTTATACTTGGCTAGCAACCACCAGGGTCTTTACAAGTCTAGTTGTGTAACTCAACCCAGCTTTGTCCTTGAGATCCTTGGACACCTACATGGTGGGGTATGTTAGTAAAAAGATAGTTAAGGGTTATGTGGGGGGGAGCATGTTAATTGTGGATTAATTTACTTACTGTTGACCTCTGCCCATCAAAGACATGGGAGTCAGATTAAGGGTGAATTTACAATTGCCCATCGAATAATCAAGGTTTCTCTTGAATAGGGTCTTGTGTGAACTCTGCCTGAAGTAGATAGAGAGCTTATTCCAAGGTGTGGTGATCCTTTGTGACAGATATCATTCTCTCCAGCAGGTCTTAGGTGTTTCTGGTGCTGTTTGTTTTGTGGATGTGCACAAGATCCATGTTACCCTGTGTTTGTCTGATGTTTCCTACTCCATTGTGTTCCCCTTCCCTTATTGTGTCAACACATCCCCTGTCAGTCTGTGTGTGTTCATTTCTTGCTGCTCACTAGCCTAACCTCTTTCCATTCCAACAACTCTCCTTTCTTCCTTCCCCATTTACCCTTACGATAAACTGCTCAACTGTACTTCTTTTCCCTGATCACTCATTCCTCCTTTCCCATTAGCAATTTGTACTCACCCAACATATTACTTAGCAGCCTTTCGTTCATGATTATTTTATCTACATTGATCCCGTTATTCACCTATCAACCACAAATGTACTGCACTTCTTTTTGCTAGAGGTTGTTGTTCTCAAAATTATATATATATATATGGGTGTACTTCATAACATTGAAATTTCATAACTTGAATTTAATAACAGTGAGACCATAACATCAAAAATTCAAAACACTGAAATCCCAAAACATTGAAAACTCAGAACATTGAAAGTGTGCTTCATAACATTGAAAACTACATTGCACAGGTAAATAACATAACCTCCGCCTACAACAACACCTAACTAGCAAACCCATTTATACTACGTTTCTGCAGGGGCAAGCCCCCCTGCACCCCCCCCCCATAAATTAAATATACCAACTCCAAGACCGCACTACATTGGAAAAAAATTAATTTACTAACCTCAGTGTAGGTTAGGTAATTAAATTTTTTCCACTGTAGTGCGATCTTAGAATTGATATATTTAATTTATGGGGGATGTGGGGGTGCAGGGGGGCTTGCCCCTCTGCAGAAACGTAGCAAAAAGTGTGTTTGTTAGTTAGGTGTTGTTATAGGTGGAGAGGATGTTATTTACATGGTTTACTATCAATTGTGTGAAATATATTCTGTGGGTGTGTATGCTGCCGAAAATCAGAATGTCATGCACAAGATGAAAAGTGTGTGGGATAGTCAAACACACTTCTGTGAATGCAGTAGTGTATTTGCATAAGTGTGTTCAACTATATGTACAGAGATCGCGGTACAGTGCGGATTGGAAATTCATCCATATCACCACTGTAAAAGCAATCTCGCAGTTGGAATATATTAGTAGTAGGGGGTGCAGGGGTGCTTGCACCACACACAGTAACCTATATAAAATGGACAAGTCCCCTCACCAAAAAATCCTACCCACCATTTTCCTCCCCATCCTGATCGTTCCTCTGATATTTCTCATAATTGTTTCCCTCTGCTTGCTTCTGCTATTTCGCATACTAGCCTAAACTCCCTTTTCTACCATTTCAGCTGGTCAGAAAAGAAAACAGATTTAAATGATGTTGTGGTTATTTCTACTGGAACAACTACTTTCCCAGCCTGCAGCTGTTTTACACCAGTAAACCCGCTTACACTCACTGAGGCATGTTGATGTGCTATAAACAGCAAAATGCATGTGGCATGTCTTACTCACTGTTAGGGTTACATTATTTCACCAAACACCCTGTTGTGGATGCAGGTAGTTTGTTAATGAGTCGTTATCTGCACCTAGACTTTGTTAACTTCTAATGCTCTAAGAGCAATGTCATGCACAGAATATTAATAGAGACCATTTCAGTGTGGTCATTGGTACCATGTTTCTGAAACCCAAGGGCTGTATAAGTCCTTTTTGTATCCTTAGTTTTCTGATTTAGTTTTACAGAAGATGCCTGATTTTTCCTCATAATTCAGTGGGTCTTCCTTAGCATATGTTAATAGAAAAGTTTAGCCACTCAATAGTATTTCAGAGGTCAGACTTTCTTCTCTTGGCATATGCTCAATTTGCAATGGACATGCTGGTTTGGCCATCCAATCAATGTGCTCATTTTTGAACATCAGTGAGACATTTATTGTATAATTTGTAATAAACTTTAAAGTTCTCTTTCTTTTCTCAATTTGCAGAGACTGATGAGAATGAGATAACATAGGAAGTCTGCATACTGCAGAGGAGATTAATGTTGTGTTGCAGTAATGGCAGATAAAAACAGAATCAAAGACTATGGCAACAGCTATAACTACTGGCAGTATTGATGATAAGATACCTGAGGAAATGAGATAAAATGAACATTAGAGCACATTTGTACTACTGCAGAATACAGCTATTGAAAATGTGTTCATATTGATAATGCAATCAATAAAAAATAGCTGATTTGAGATCAGTGTTCTGAGGTAGAAACTAGAAATAGTCTGAAAGAAGAAGTGACTGTCATGTTAGGTTTGGGATGAGAAGCACTGACTGCCATTATTTGGGTATTGACTGTGGATAAACAGGAAAAAACCCTCCATAAATTTCCTAAGTACCTGTAATTGTGCAAAGGGAGTGAAAGCTAGTGCAGACATTTGGTTGGAGGGGCAACCTATGGTAAGAATAAAGATGAAAACTGGCAGTCTAAAACATATTTCATATGAGATAATCTTGTCATTAGTCATTTAATAATTAAAGTATGCACTGTGATTCACCTAAGCTGTGGGTGCTTCTGTGATTTAAAGTTTGAGAATTTTTCTTCACTTTATAAATCTGTGGTAGCATGTAACAAGAACTCTAAAGAATATTTGTGGAATGAGTATGCGTTTGACAATACTAATATAGCAGGAAGACAAAATGTGATTATGCAGTTTTGACAGAACAGGATATAAACAAAAGTATCTTTGGATAGTATGCTAAGTTTTTTCCTGAAAAAAAAATGATTAACAAAAATGAATTTATGAAATGGGACTTGGTAGTTGTGTTTCTTTGTGTATAAGACTAGAAAACAGCACATGTACCTAGTAGCATTATAAGACTTAAGGAAAGAAGGGGTGTTGTGCACTACTGGGGACAGCCTAAGCTGTGTTAATTCTGATGGGGATGAAACACGTTTTGGAAATGCTTGCACAAAAAGATGTTGTTCTTGGTGTGGAGATGCAGCCCATGTGGTGAATTATTATAAAAGAGTTGTATGAATTGCTTGAAAGAGGGACACTTTAGGTTTGGCTATCTGTTAGAAAAAGAGAAAAGTGAATGTAAAAAATGTCAAATAAGAATAATGCATAGTAAGCATGAAGTTCAGATATTTGATAGTAAGAATATGATTTCAGTAGAAATGAAAAAGTGAATGCACCAGTGGAAGTAAAGAAGATTATAAATATGCATAGGCAAGGAACAACAACACCTGTGATTAATAGGCACAAGTCACTGTACTCTGAGGAGGGGCTGATGACAGTGTATTATCAGAAAACAATGAATAATGGAGATAAAACTGAATGGTACTTCTGTGATCCTTGGATCTTATAATTCTGTGAAAGATACAAAGAAGGGAAAACATAATATTCCAATATTTTAAATAACTTTGCACAATACAAAATGACATGAGAAGGTACGTGATATATATATATATATATATATATATATGTGTTGTCAGCAAGTACACTTTTGTGTGATTTATTTATTATATATCTCACTGCCTAACAAAAACACAAAGACTACAGTTTCAAAAAATGAATGGAACAGATATAGGGGCTAGGTATGGGAAAATGAGAATGAGCACCTGACACCAGCTTGCCCATTCTAGGGGATGGAGACATTCTGACTTACTGCACTGGTGATACCTGCACTTGTGCACGTGTATTACCATAGCAACCAGCATAGTGACACTGCATAATAATGTTCCAGTTTGCTGGGGGGAGCTCATGCCTGGTAATACGCATGCATCACCCAAATGTAGCCATTCTGCGGCATAATTGAGGCTAACTGGGACTGGAAAACTGGTTGATACCCTGTTAACAGGTTATCATCTCCACTGGGGAAGTTCAGTGTGCTGCAGAGCTTTCATCCAGATGGAGGACTAAATGGATCAAATGAGTGCAAGAAAGAGAAGCAATTAAGAAGTGCCTGCAAACTCCCAAAATAAAGGGAGGAGAAATGCTAACAATTTTGGGGAATGATAAATGCTGTGAGAAAGCCTTATTAATACACACACTATAGAAATAAAAATACAAAATATACTAATAATATGTAAAAGTAATTTTTTATTAATAGTAGATTAAAAATTAAGACATTGCATTATAAGACTGGCATCATGATGTGTATCCATTAATATGAAAGAGATATAAGTTATTCAGTGAAGTGAAACATATGTTTTACCAAATATAAATGATCATAGTAATAGAGACTTTAATTGTAATTTGAACTATGGAGGAAAAGATGTCAGTAGATATAAAACCATGTAGCAAAATAATAATTTAGCATGCGTGACATTCACAAGGCACAATATTTACTTTAGAGTGATTTTTTTCCAAAACATTGAAAGAATGGAAACTGTGGAGATAACTGATCGATTTATAGATTGTTATATAGTATGGGTATATATATATATATATATATATATATATATATATATATATATATATATGTGTGTGTGTGTGTGTGTGTGTGTAGACAAATTGTTTAAAGTGTTGGTAATATGGAAAATTGTGGAAGATCACTTGCCTTTTGCCCTTTTTACACCTCCTGATGAAGTAAGGATTATGGCATAAACCTAAATATAAAAGGGAATATATGAAGGTAAGACAGAGAAAGAATAGTATAAATAGGAGAAAGGACAATATAAGGTACTGTTATGTGAGCATGAACAAGCTTTGAGGATGGTACATTAGTGTTTTTTTAAATCGGAAACAGACAGTATATAGATAACAGAATACACACTGGTAATTCTAATTAGACAGAGACAAAAGATAAAAAGACTGAACAAAGAATTCATACCCTTCTTAGTGGAAATATGAAACATGATGAAGTTAAAAATGAGTCATAGTCAAAACAGGAAGGGGGATATATATAGTTTAATATTCATAAAGGAAAGGGCAGTGGAGTGGGTAAACTAGAATGTCACTGGTGACTAATATGTGAGATGGAGAAATAAAAGGGTTTGGCAAAAATAATTACTGTAGAAGGGTTAAATAGTGCATTAGAAGGGGATGAGCATAGTGTACCAATGTGAGATGGAAAAGATGAATATTTTTATAAGAATATGATAGAAGAATAGAAGAAATAAATCTTAAATGTATTAAACAAATGGTTGGATGAGGAAATAACTAAAGAAGAAGGGTGTCTATATATTTACTTTGTTTGGAAGAAAGACAAAAAGACAGATGTACAAAACTGGAGACTGATTTCATTATGTAATGTAAATTATAAAATAATAAAAATTGTGAAAAAGATTGGAAAAGTATTATGCGTTTTTGTAATGAGAGTGATATATGTATAAAAGGCACACTTGGTGTTTATTGTAAAATAAGTAATTAATTCTGCTATGTTTAAAATGAATAAAAAGAAAATGGTAGTATGTGAGATAAAACAGCATCTGGTGCTATAATTAATACAACTGTGACATGTATTACAATGCTGCTGTACAGGGGGAACACTTTAGAATCTCAAATTCCTAAAAACTCGGACCTCATATAGTTGAGCCCATATGATCGAGTTTTCAAAAACTCGAAAGTCTAAAGTGTTAAAAAAAACTTTAATTTAATTAAATATAATGTTTTTGCAGGGGACAAGCCCCCCTGCACCCTCCCTACTTAAATATACAATCTCTGTGATCGTACTATAGCAAAGAAACAGGAAATCTCCCGTTCTGTACTTCTGCATACAGACCGGAATGGGAGATTTCTCTTTTCCCCACTGTAACGCAATCTCGGAGTTGGTATATTTAAGTAGGGTGTGTGGGGGGGGATGCAAGGGGCTTGCCCCCCTGCAGAAACAATGTGTTTGACTATTTTTTTTTACTTCACTTCAGAATTTTGAGTTTCTGAAAACTTAATCATATGGTCTCGACCATAAGAAGTTCGAGTTTTTAGGAATTCGGGATTCTGAAGTAAATCCCTGTACAGGACATAACATTATGAGATTTTTTAAATAATGTATATTAATATGTGAGATAAGATATTACTAAACAGATTATAACAAAGGAAATAAAAGTTTATAAATGTGTAAAGTAAATGTACCCCACAAATAACATTTCGTTAATGATGATCATCAATGTGATTTGTGAAAATCTAATAAGAAATATGATAGATGATAGAATAATGATTGAAAAAGATGAGCTGGTTCCATATGTTATGAGTTACATGAATGATATGGTATTTGTTTAAAAAAAAGTGTTTCAGGGATTCAATAAACTCCATGTAGGCTTAGTGTGACGTCTGCATGGAGTTTATATGTTTGCGAGATGAGCAAAATTGCTAATTGCATATGCATTCCGCACATCGTGCTTACACGAATACAGATGAGGTTTCATGGCCAGCAACAACTTTGCCAGACAGGAAACTATGTAAAGCAGCACAAAGGCATTTACACCATGCAGACAAGTTTACCTACTGGCAAACTTGCTCTGCAAAATTGCATAGACAGCTACAGTGATCACTAGGGCTAAAATTAATGCAGTGAATGCAGTAGTAATACATTACAGAAAAGTGTACTCAGTGCAATGTACACTACAACATGTTTTTGGCATAGTGAAATAAATGACTCGTGGTGATCATCAAGGGTACATAAAATGCCGTACACTAATCTGGAGAAGTGTGCATATTGAAAAGGGCCACAGATGTGAATAGTAGGAATGAAGAAAGAGGAAGAGGACATGTGAAGCATGGTAATGTGCACCAGATAAGGACATGTCAATGTATGCACATACCAAAGACATTCAGTATCATAACATTAATCACATACATACGTAGCACAGTACATGCTGCTAAGTATATTTATATCATCACACATTATAGTATGTTATGTGACTTCACATAAGGTTACATATTAATGGAAATGACTGGTTGTGACATAAACCTTGACATGATCACTGGAGAGGACATTCAGCAAGGATGGTTTATAGAAGAGAGGTATGTGCATATGGTGAAAGTGTGCAAAATGAGTTGCTTGAATATGACTGAAATGTCAGCATAGCTCTCAACCAATCAGGGGCACATAGCAACAGGCTCATGGACAATATTAGACAGAAGCAGGCATAATCATGGACATTTTTAAAACAATACTATCATTAATCTGTGTCACTGACAAAAAAATATGTGATTGTAAGGTATTATGCATGTTCTGCAGGAACACACTTATACAACTGTAATGATCTGTCAGTAATCTATAATACACCTTCCTCTAAAATCAACCACATTTTGGAGGTGCTAAGAGGAACAGTGACAAACCTGTAGTAAAAATTAGGAGTGATCCTGTCCAGCTGAAAGGTTTGCATGAAACCTAAGCAGCAATACACAGCATCAGGAATGCAACCCATGGATTCAAAGATGGCTGCCATTCTGTAAACACTGCTGACCTGCAGCTCTTCAATAAACCTGAGAAAAATCTGTAACCTGAGTCAATACCAAGAGGTTTGAACATCAAATTAAAGATAAAAAAGATGCTTCTACTCTTAATTAATCTATAATCAGGGAAAAAAGTGGAAAAAAAGTATTTATCTATCAGGATTACAAGTGATTAGCTAGCTCTGAAGAGAGAAATAAACAAAAGACTGTGTGCATTCTTCACTTTACCTGTCTGCTTGGGGAAAGGAAAATGTCACTAGAAGGAAAAAGCATGGAAACAACTACTACCAAAACAAAGCTGTCGGAATTACAGTCACCAGTAAAGGATGGGAGTGCGAAAAAACAAAGAATTACTAGACAGCAGGAACAACAGAAGCCAGAGACTAGATCTAAAACTGATCAGCCACTGAATATGGACGACATCAAACATGCTTTGTTACCTATACAAGAAGCTTTAAAGGACTTGACTACTCAAATACAAACTTTTGGAGTTTCATGTAACCAGCTGCTTCAGAGAATGGACAAAACAGAGGCTAGAATTTCAGAAATGGAGGACAAAATAGACTTGCTGGAGAAGAAATCAAAGGTATATGATGTGGATTTACAAGCCATACAAAGTAAACTTATTGATTTAGAAGCGAGGTCTAGGAGGAATAATATTATTATTAGAGGGATCCCTGAAAACATTCAGTATGCAGAGTTAATACCAACTATAACACAAATACTTGAAATTTTGTTAAATGATGCTGATGGAGTGAAACAAATTGTTATCGAAAGGGCGCACAGAGCACTGAGAGAGGTACAAGCTTCTAATATGCCTAGACCCGTATATGCTAAGATATTGAACTTTCAAGATGTTAGCAAAATACTTTTTACTGCAAAAAAGAATGGTGGCTTTGTTATGTGGAAAAATAATAAAATATCTCTGGCTCAGGATTTACCACTACAAGTGAGGAAGCTAGGCAGTCTTTATCTGCATACTGTAAATTTCTGATTGACAAGCAAATTTAATTCCAGATGAAATACCCTAATGTGCTTACATTTATGGTGGATGGGGTTAAATACTCTGTTTCTACTAAAAACGAGGCAGAGAGTGTTTCTGAAGGTTTTTAAAGTTTTACCTGCATCAGAGGGCTGAAAGAAACTTCCGTTGAGACTGGCATGCTCCTGAGGTCAGATCCAGTATGTACTATACTTCGAGGCTTATGTAATCCTTTGTTCCCTGCTTAAGTCGTTTAGGCCTCTGTAAAAGTAATAAAACTGTTTGTTCGCGATAATCCAAGGGTCTGTTGGCCATTTTCCGAACTTTTATGACCTCTACGAACTATTTTCGTCAAGTGGTAAACAGGAAATCCCTTGAATGCAGCTGAGAGTGTGGATTTCGATGTAACACTTCCTGTGGTCCAGCTGTGAAAGTGTCCCCCGTCACGAGTATTACTGAAGGTTTCCTGTCTTGAGAAGCTGAAAAGAACTGACATAATGTGTTAATGCTTTTTTTTCTAACAAGTAAATAACATTAGAATGTGTACGTGAAGCACATAATAACATCTGTTTTTCCTGTTTCTTTTTCCTTATGCTTATAGTTTTGAACCAAATTATATTTTACACTATATGGAGTGGGTGCAAGGTTTAGCACTGTATATATGAATATAAATAGGTAAATAGTGGCTATTGAGTGGTGTTAATTAGACAACTAATGTTAGTATAGTTGGGAATTAAAGTATGCAGCTGCAAAACTTTGTTAATTGGTAGTTGCAGGCACTGTGTATGGTATAGAATTATAATGTGGGATGCATTTACGTTTTTTTTTTTGGTTTGTTTTTTTTTTTTTTTCTTTCTCTCAATAAAAGTGGTATATAAATAATGATTGTAACAAAAGAGGTATTTGGGGTAGGTATAAGTAGCTAGTCAATATATTAAAATTCTTCTATAAATGGTAATAATACCTTATAATGGAGATTTGTTTAATTAATAGTTTGAACATATGCTGTAGAGCAATAGCAGTGTTTGTTAGGGAATGTTTAGTTTAGACTTTGTAGTAGCTAAGTTAGAATATATAGGTTGTAAGTTTAGGAAATGTTTTAAGTTTTATCACATGAAGCTTTTAAATATGTTTGTGTTATTAACCCTGTTCATGTTTTTTCACATACAAGACCTATATAAGTCCTGGTCCAGGGGTAAAGTGGGTAAGCACTGGCTGGGGACGGGATGTAGGAAATGCTCCCAGATTATGTTTAGTATGCAGTTAGTACATATACATCGGAAAATTTCCCTCTTATACTATTATTGTATAATTAGACCTGTCAATGTGGGAATTAAACTCATGGAACGTTAAAGGGCTCCAGAACTTGAAGAAGAGGATGCTGTTGCTATACATATTGCTACAGGACAAAGCACTGTTTGCATTTTTACAAGAAACACACTTGTTAAATGATCAATGGGATTATATTAGGAAAAAGAACTGGATTAGAGCGGTAGTGGCATCAGAAAATAAGACAAACAGTGCTGAAGTAGCCATAATTATTAAAACTCAATACAAAGACAAGATTTTAGACTCTAAAGTGGATCAAAACGGGTGATGGTGTTATGTTATTTTATCAGATAATGCGTTTGATAAACCTCTTTTACTTTTGAATATATATGCACCATGTAATGACCAACAAAGTTTCATAACATCATTATATCCAATCTTATATGATGGTTATTATTTTATTGTGGGTGGGGACTGGAATACCTATCAAAATCCAAAGTTGGATAGGTCTTGCCCACAAAGAGCATTTAATAAGCAGGCCGGGATAGCATTAAATGACTTCAAGGAAGATTTTCAGTTATATGACCCCTTTTGTTATGCACATAATATTAATAATGCAATTAAGTATACCTTCTATTCACCATGCCACAAAACGTGGTCTAGAATAGATTTTTTCTTGATATCCAAAGCATTAATTAATTTGGAACCAATAGTGGTTATACATACTCGATATCTATCAGATCTCTCAAAAATTTCGTTAAGGTTTTCTAAAGATTTAAAAGATACAAGAATGCATAGAGGTTACAATTGGTCACTTAATCCAAATCTGTTAAATAAAAAGGATATAATAGATGGAATTGTAAAATATCTGAAAGGTTTAACAGATAGGATGAAGCTTCAGGAACATACTCCTGATATTGAATGGGCAGCAGCTAAATCTCAAATTAGAGGTTTTCTTTTGCAAAAAGCCTCATATTATAAGAAAATGCAAAACAATGATATTCAAAAATTAGAAACAAAAGTGAAGCTACTTGATAAAAAACTGATTCAGAATTTTAATGCTCAAACAGAAAAGGAAATGTTGAAATGTCAAAGGGATCTATTCTTGCTGCATAACAGTAGATTAACACTTCAGGAGCATAGGTGTTTAGTGAAATATGCTAATAATGTTCAAATACCATCAAAAGCACTGGCAAGGATTATAACTCAATCAAAAACAACTGTACATATTTCGGAAATACAATATAATGACACAGTGTATTCTAAAACTGAGGATATTATTGATATTTTTGAAAAAATCTATACCAAGGTATATGAGGGTCAAATTGATAGGTCTATACATAAACAGAATAAATGATGTTTGCATAAAATTAATTTCCCAAAATTAGAAGAGAGTCTGCAAGGTGATCCGATTAAACCTATATCTCCAGAAGAAATAGTATATGTAATTCAACATATGAAAGTACATAAGTCACCAGGTCCTGATGGTTTGACAGTTGAATTTTATAAAGAGTTTGCTGATAGTTTTGATAATATATTGCCTCAGGTATTTAACTACATAATCAGAAATAAAATTAGTGATCCCCACCTTAATGCATCAAAAACAATCTTTATACATAAAGCTAATTCAGACCCCCAAAGCCCGGATAATTATAGGCCAATAGCATTAATAAATGTGGATATGAAAATTTTAACTACCATTATAGCATGTAGGTTATAAAATATTATGATACATTTAATTTCTAAGGAACAGGCTGGATTTATGGCAACTAGACAAACTAGTGATAACACACTTACACTACATAATATGATGATGTATGCTAAACAAAACAACTCTAATATTTATGCCCTTATAATAGATGCTCAGAAAGCATTTGATAGAGTGGATATAAACTTTTTGTTTGATGTGTTACCTTATTTCAATATGCCACAGGAATTTATTCAGATACTACAAATATTATATAGTAATCCGTGTACTTCGTTATATATTAATAGGAGTTATTCTAAAAGAATACAGATTAAAAATGGTACACGGCAGGGTTGCCCTTTGTCCCCCTTATTGTTTAACCTTTATTTAGAACCTCTATTTTTATATATTAAGCAACATTTGTATCATAATGCACCAATACTTTATAGGAATAAATTATTAATGTCGGCATTTGCTGATCATCTTATTATTTATTGTACAACCCCAATTTCTGATAGTGAAAAGATATTAAATGTTATAAACGAATTTTCAGAAGTCTCTAATTACAAAATTAATTTGGAGAAAACTAATATTTTCCTGTTAAGAACCCCTAAACCTTTTTCATTAATGTCCCTGGTGGGGAAGATATCATGTAAAGAAAATATCAAATATTTGGGTATTAGCTTCTCTACGGATAATAAGGATTTTTATAGTAATAATATTAAACGAGTATGGGAACAAATAGTAGCTGATTGTGGCAGATGGAGGAATTTAAGACTACTGGTATTGGCAAAAGTATCAATAGTGAAAATGAATATATTACCACGAATGTTGTATATCTTTAGGTCTGCTCAAGTATCAATTTTAAAGACAGTTTTTAAACAAATTCATAAAGATTTAGCTAAATTTATTTGGGAGCCAAAGAAAACTAGAATATCGTATGAGAAACTAATGACCCCGAAGAGTAGAGGAGGACTTGAGTTACTGAATTTTGAAGTATACTATTTAATTGTGAATGCCAACAGGTGTTTAAGAATTGCTAATTACGAGGTAACTAGTACAAAGTGGATACCAACTTGGGTGGTCTTGAATTACAAGCATATGCTAGATCGGAATATAAATCCTAAAGCTTTGCCCTTTTTGGGTAAAAGTAGTTTGATAAAGTATGGGATTATGGACCACTTAAAAACATATGTGTTATCATTGCAAAATTTATTTCAATCAGTAGACTTGTTGCAATATATGATGGTTTTGCAACCTTTCCATAGGAATCCCAATTTTAAACTAAATAATCAGTTGATTGATCTTAGTAAATTCCCATTAATAGTTAATTTGACTCTGATTGATGTTTTTAATAAATTTAATTTATCGGCTTCACAAGTTAGATAGGAATTGAACCTTCCTAAGAGTTATATGGTTATCATGAGACAAATCAGAGAACTTGCTCTGAGTCATTTTGAAAACTTTAAGCCGGTAGTCGGAATTGTGGATAAATGCTCTGAATTGTGGCAGGCTCTCCAACAGGAGGTCAAATTTATAACAACAACAAATAAATTAATTAAAGATTTAGAATTCCAGGATAAAATTCTGTTGTCAGGGTATTGGGTCAATAAAATGACAGTAGCAGATAATCAGATATTAAAAGCAATTGATTTAACAATAAAATCGGTCTCTTTTCAAAAGTTGATGTATACGCAGTTGATGATTTGGAATAATGCTTATTATACGCGTCTTCGGTTACATAAATTTAATCCCAGGCATTCTCCAACTTGTCCATATTGTACAAATCAAACAGCGGATCTTCTTCATATGTTCTGGAGCTGCGAGTGTATATATAAACTTTGGAACTCTCTAAGAACACAACTACAAAAGATGGGTTATCAAAGTTCAACGTTATCATGGGAATTTATGATTCTACATGTTCCTCCAAGAGAACTCTCTAGATCACAAACTATAATATGTATGAATATTTTTTTGCTGATGAAGTTGTATATAGCTACAAATTGGTTAGAACCAGATAAGACATCATGGGATAATTTTAAGCTTGTGGCTATAAAGCATATATTAGCACATAAATTACTCCTGAAGCAAAGTAACAAAAATATTAATAACCCGACAATATGGGAAAAGGTTTTCAATATTATATTAGCATAATACTGTTATTAGGAATATATTAAAGTTGGGATGTATATGTGGAGGAAACAATGTTTTGGAAACATGTATGATATGTATGGACGCAAAGTACTTCTGCAAATGTTTTGACTTTGTTTTTTCTTCCCTGGTCTTTTCTTTTTTGGAATAATGACGATTTTTATATGGAAGCATTTCGTGTACATATTGCATATAGTTTTGATAGTAATAGTAGTGAAGTAGGTGTGTGATTTTATTGTATTTGGAAAATATATATCAATAAAAATTTATTATGGAAAAAAAAGGAATGCAACCCATGCCATCAGTGTTGTCAATGAACTGTGTATTTACTGGGTGCATCACAGAAAGACATATCACACATGCATTTTGTGGAACACCTTGAATAAAAGTATGCACTGTCAACTCCTAATGGTTATGCATCACAAAGAATACTTAGGAATGGCCAACACGATATGTGGGAGCTTACTGTGCAAAAAGTGATACATTTGAGTAAAGCATCCCTGGATGACATAGGTATTGACCATATCAATAACAACACTTAAAAGTAACACATTAGTATGAGTAGATTCCCTACACACAGCTGTGTATTTCATGCATCTGTCACATGTAATAGCAATGGATATCATCTGAAGCATCTGCAACTGATGTGTGAATTCAGAAGTGATCTGTCATAATGAATGGCACAGCACTATGTGAGACTCATGGCAATGTATCATTTATGCAGCACTGCAAAGTCTATCATCAATGAACAAGGAAGCTGTCACTGTGATAGTTTTCATATACCAACCAATACAAGGAGCACACATTCTATCAACACATGTTAAACCCAAGACATGCCACTTGATCTCACATTGGCATGAAAAATGTTATACTACCATGAAATCTTGACATGAGTGAACATGTTTTCATGCAAACTAACAAGTGGTAATACTGATGTGATGTACTGGTATGTACGTGACACTATACAGTCACACTATAGCTGTAGCTAGGATACAACTGGACTTTATATGTTTATAGGTGCATATGAGAGTACTTACCTAAAGTGGCAAGATCCCATAAAAGCCTAGCCATATTTAACATGACTTACACAATTTTCAACAGCTATGTGAACAATGTTCATAGAGGATAGCACCTATGCTATGTTATCTAATAACAACTACCTCTAGCCACGAGGGACATGGGCACAACATAAGGAGTACAATCGTGATTAATCATCCATTTATATATGTTGCTCTTGAAGAGGGCCAGGAAAGGCCTTTGCTTTAAGTGAGTGGCAATCATGTTCAGAGAAGGGGTTGTGTCTGGCAGATATATCTATCTCTCCAACAAGATTTATTAAGTCTGAGGCTAGGTTAACATGCTTGGAATGAGTGACCTTTGTGCAGTTTGCATTAACAATGTGTAACAATGCCATAAGGGCCAAATTGGAGGGTGCGCTGTAAGCCGGACAGATATTGACTCTTAGTAGTCTGTTGCAGATATAATACAGTGATAGGGCTTTAAATCTTTCTGCATATGACTTCTTGTCTACATCATGTATGTTTATTGTGCAAAAACTCTGGGGTTGGTTCAGCTGTTGCAGATGTGTGGTGAGATACATGCAAAAGAGTGCATTCTATTCAATTATCTGTATGATGAAGGCTGAGTACAATGCCATTACAATGTCCTTTTCTGTGAATGACCTGCATATACTTATAAAATGTGCCACATACAAGTGATTTGTCACCACTATGGACATATGGTGGTTAAAGTTCCGATTACTATCTGAGTAATCAGATCACATACCACTGAGTTTTCTCATAGGGGTTTGTTATATATATTGTAACTGTCTTCCTCATAGGGGATTGCTATCTATATTGTAACTAGCTTGTGTATTTGCTTTTCCAAAAGGAATAATTGTGCTTTTATGTTCATTTAGTGTGTTTCCATGACTCTGGCACTAATGATTTTTGTGCATTAATAGTTTCTGCAGTATATCAATAGTGTTTGTGGATCTAATTATTGTCCATATTTTGCAGTCATCCACAAAGTCGGTAAGACAAAGGCTGTCTAAGTTTGTCTTAACTTCTGGGAAGTAGATACCAAATAGGAAAAGTTGTAGTACAGAACCCTGTGGTATGTCCCTGGTCAATGGTCTCTTGCTAGGAGTGAATTCACACACTTTGACAATACATGTCCTGCCAGTGATCCATTTGGCTACCCACCTGGTGATGTATGTGTTTATGGCCAGTTGAGACAGATTATCTGTAATACCTGAGTGTGGATTTGCGTCAGATGCCTTGACCAGGTCTAGTTAGATGGGATGTATAGTCTTTCCCTCATTCATGCCCTTGATGACTTTCTTGAAGAAGTCAAATAGATTTAGCAGACATGATGTATCCTTAACAAATCAAATATAGGTTGTATACACAGTTTGGGGGTTACCTGTGTCCTTTTTGATAAAGTCCACAATGATTCTTTTGATTGCCATACAGATGAGGCAAATCAGGCTTATGGGTCTATAATTCCTTGGGTCAGGTGACTGCCCCCCCTTGTTCAGACAGATGACTGTTGCTATGAGCCTTTCTGCCAGAACATAGCCTGTTTGGAGGTTGTGGTTAAGTAGGGATCCAACTGTGTCTGCCAGGTCAGGTTGCAAGTTATTGAAAAGGCAACCTGAGATGTTGTCAGGCCTCATTTATGCCAGTTTGTTAGCCTTAGAGACTGCACAAATGAGCTGCTCTCTTGAGAAAATAAGCTGAGTAATGTTTGCATCTATACTTTGGGTGATATCCGGTGTGGACAGGTGGGTGAATTTTAATCCAAATCTGTCAGCTAACAGATTGTCTATTTCTGATGGTTATGTGTGGTGCCATTCACAAACAGCTCTCTGCTTAGTTATGTATACCTCATATCATTGTTTACTTATTTAAAAAAAATGTTGCGACAACACCTCCAAATACAACCTTAGTTATGCATCACAAGCCACACAGTGGAAGTCTTCACACAGTCATACAGCTCTACCTATGTCACATAATTACATCATTTGCACATCATATGCATATATGTTTTTCACTGGAAAGCTGTGTATGAGTGCCCTGATACCATATATGGACACATTACAAATGAGGTAAATGCAGTTTCTGCAGAACTGTTACTGACACAAATGCTGTCTGTCACACAATGCTGTTGGGGTTACCTCAATAATCATTGTGAATAGCAACACAATTTTGCATACAATTAATTCACCAAGGTTGCAACTGAATCTGGACTGCTTATATGTTTGTGCAGATAACAGTATTCCAATTTGTGGATGAAATAAAATGTTTGTGCCTATGCAACCAGTATGACATTATATTGACATATTTAACAGATCATTTAATGGTGGTAGTTATAGACATGCACACATACTGCAAGTGTCACTCTGATGGTTGAATGACAACTTGGCAAAATGTTGGTATACTCCACTACAAAAACACATGCCTTAGTAAGGAAACAATATAGATAGCATCATCCCATTTCACCAGTTCTCAGGAGGAATATTACTACAGCTGTTATGTAAGGGACATGCAACCAAATGGCAGCAGTGGCCATCAATACATTACTTCAAATCACAGATAGGAATACACTGTTGTAGGACTACCATACATGTACACCTCAACATAGGGTATGTGAATAAGAGCAACACTGATATGTGCAGTCTTCATAAAGTCATACATTACTAGGCTAACATAAAACATTAACATGAAATTCTAGCCACTATAATATCATTGAAACAATAATTGCTATGTCTATATGATGGAAGATGGTAAGGTTATATCGGTAGTTCTGTAAGCAGTTGATTGTATTGCATACTGAATTTGTCTTAATGTGTCTTGTGCACCACCCCATGACAGAATTAGCAATCACACATCCAGTGATCTAGAACTGGCTTGCAGAGGATAATGGAAGCATTCTGCTTCACGATGTGTGCATGCATCTTTCAGATGATGACATCCTCCAGTCTCTTGCAGTAAAAAGGTTACGTTGACAGAGTGAAAAGGGAATGTTGGATTCTTGTGGCTATGTTGAAGGTTCACTGGAGTGGGGCTCAAATGAAAAGAGTTTCAAAAGATCATACAATGACTATAATATACCACTGACCACACACACAGTAGTTGACTGAGGTAAGATTTGAAAAGTAAACTTGTGTGGGTATAGAATCTGGATTCCATATGATTAAAGGACAAAAAAAAAGTAGCACAACCACATATGTCTGACTTTAACAGTGTCATGGTACACATTATAGAAGCTGATAGTTTCATTGTTTGCTGAGAAGAATTTGTTTGAAGGATTGTCTGACAAAGATGTGGAGTCACATCTTGGTGTAAAATTGTCACCAAAGATGGACACAAACTCAAGTTGACTACAGTGAGACTAGGATTCCTACCTATCTATCTACAGAACACAGTACTTAACTCAAGTGCCACAGCACGAGTCTGACTTTTATAGTGTCAGACAATACTTTATGGCAGATGATATCATCAGTGGTAAGAAAATGGTAGTTGGATTGTCTCACATGCTGTTCTAAAATGGACTCCAGAATGTGAACACACACACACACACACACACACACACACACACACACACACACACACACACACACATGTTGAATGCAGTTAGACTAGAAGCCCTAGTGAGCTAGATATAGAGCACATTGCTTAACACAAGTCTGACATTCATGATGTCAGACAGCACTTTATAGCAGATGACATTATCAGTGTCTGGTGAGAAAAAGGTGGCAGTAGGAGTGTCTCACATCCTATTCTAAAATGGTATCAGACTCTGAACTAACTGTACACAAGCACACACAAATTGATCATGGTAAGACTACAACCCCTTCCTAGCTATTTACAAAACACAGTATTTAACACCAGTGCAACAGCACAAGTCTGACTTTCATAGTGTCAGACAACACTTTATAGCAGATGAAAACATTAGTATCTGGGGAGAACAAGATGGTGAGAGGGCTGTATGAATTTGTTGTGTAGTCATGTATGAATGTAAACATTTTATTTCAATGACACCTGAATGATGTCAGTAGAACAAAGACTATGGTCTTTTGACTGTGCACACACAAGTTGACTGCAGCGAGACTATAACCCCTATCTACCTATTGACAGGTCAGATTACTTAACACAAGTGCCAAGTCTGACTTTTCATCTGTTGCAGAACACTTTATAGCAGATAACATCTTCAGTGCATGTTTGGATGAAGATGTTGGGAGGCATGTAAGACATGGCTGTATTGGAATGCACAACTATAAAAATTATTTGTTCTCCATGAGACTTGATTGCTGACAGCAGGATACAGACTCATGCACTTCAGACTATTCACACACACTCACTTCTAAACAAAAGTTGACTACAGTGAGATTAGAAAATCTACGTAACTGTTTACACAGGCTAGAAAACAGAGTGCTTAAGCATTGGGATATTGCAGATAGTGTAGTGGTGAATTGCTGTGGATATGCAGGGTCCTGGGTTCAAGACTCGCAAGGGCTGGTTATTATAGCTGTCATGGCTTGGTAGTAATTCATGTTGTCGATGGTGTGTAGGGTCCTGGGTTTGAACCTAGCAGAGGCTGTTTATTTTGGCAAAAGCCAACACATTCCGGCTAGGCTTATAAATGCCTTCAGGCTGATAGCCTCGTACCTACCTATGAACCTATACAAAGGGATGGGAAACAGAAAGTTTACCCCAGGGATCAATTCAATGGCTCTGCTGGACAGAGTCACAGGGAACTAATCTAAGGGTGTGGCAAAAGCCAACACATTCTGGCTAGGCTTATAAATGCCTTTGAGGAGATAGACTAGTACCTATCTATGAACCTATATGCACCATGGCACAAGTCTGACTTTTCATCTATTGCAAACCACTTTATAGCAGATAACATCATCAGTGTATGTTTGGGAGAAGATGTTGTGAGGCCTGTATAAAACGTGTAGTCATGTACCTCTGCAAAAATGCTTGTTCTCTGTGAGACTTGATTGCTGACAGTAAGATACAGACTCATGCTCTTCTGACTATGCATATACACATACTTACATGTACAGACGCACACATAATTTGGCTGTTGTGGTAATTGAACCCCCCACCTAACTGTTTTCTTCTCATCTGCAGAGCACTTTAGTTAATATTTACACCATTAGCTAAATCTGACTATTCCTTGTCATAGTGATCTTTATAAATGATGATATCATCATTATATGATGCAAGTAACATATCCTGTTATGAAAGTGGTGTGCAAAGGGTGGACTTTTTTCTGTTTTGACTCCAATGTACAGATATGCTTTAAAAGACATCTTCTTAAACTATGTGCAATAAGCTGTCAGGAATGCATGTTGTAGAACTGAGACATACACACAGCTGTTTCTCAATATATTGTGTACATTACACACTTTGTGTCTCTCTCATACATGCACTCACATGCACACACACACACACACACACACACACACACACACACACACACACACACACACACACACACACACACACATTTTGTGATCAGCATGGATGCAGGTGTTAATGTGTTTATGCTCAAACTGTGATGAACTGATGTGTATAGCAAGACATGTATAAGACAATCTCAATATCTTTTGTCAGTATAACACTTTAAATAATGTACCAATGCAGTTGTGCAACTTATTTTTGTAGTGTAGTTGACATTAGATCTATTACTGACAAATCCATTTATAAGTGCATTGGTGCAGGGCACACATGAGTCTGAGTAAATATGCATTGTCAATAAAAAGCCCCTTCCCTTTGGTTGTGTTTTTACATGGATTTTGATGGGCAATAAACATAGTAATACATACCAAGCACCTCTGTACATAGTGCACTGCCAAATATTCGGTTAGGGCAAACTATAGCAAAATGGTTGCACGTGCAAGATTTAGATTTAATGAATACAACTTGAACTTGAGAAGTTGTTTTGCTTATATGTGTAGGGAGAAATAGTGGGCAGCTAATATGATGTTCATACTGTAGTTTATATTGCAAATGTTTTGTAAGAACTTTTATGACATCCATAGTTGTTGCTATTGCCTTTACTGTTTACATGGAGTTAAGCAATGAGAAAATGCAGTTCTCTGCTTAAATATGAAAATAGTAATATTTCTGTTGGATCACCTTCCTTTATGCAAACATGCTAAGCAGCAATACATGGCCCTCAGAACTTGGACAGTATGGAGTGTAAAAAAGGAGACCTGCAGCCTAGTTTTCCCTGTGGTAGCAGGTGTAAGAGCAGTGAACTCATGCTCAGAGAACAAATGAAACAGGCTTCAAATCCAGCTCAATCTAGTTGTTTTATACACAGTGTCAGTCTGGTATTATATAAGCAAATGTGATAATTCCTAGAAGTGTGAGGAGCAATGACTACAGTCAAGTACTGTAGAAAAATAAGCATCAGTCAAGTGATTTATGTCAACACTACACATATGGATTTGCATTCACATTCAGCAGTCTAAGTAACTGTCAGAGTAAATGTTTCATAGTACTGCCTTTACTTTGCTTTAACTCTGTTTTCCTCTACCACAGTGAATTGAAGCACTGTTGCACAGAGATAACTGGATTTGTGTGGCTGATGAGAAAAACTGATGAGTCTTTGCCATTAGGACATGTACAGCCATTCACAGTCACTTGACACTGGTGCATGATGTAAAACTCTGTACAAATGCAGAGGACAAAAAGTGAAGGGCTTTATTAGGGGGCATTTCTGCCATGTGTGTGGCATGTGATTGTATTTTTCTGACCAGATTAAAGGTGTGAAAATGGGGTAGATAAGAAAGTGGTAAAATGGAAGGCAAGCAGGGGGGAGAGCAAAGGGGAAGCAATATAGGAGTTTGCAGGAGGGAATTAGGAAAGAACCATAGCTATCCACTTCTTCAAAAGTGTGATATGAGCATGGATAGAAAATAGGATGAATTTTGGACTGTCAGCACAACAGAGATTGATGAGAACAATGCAATCATGTTGTATAGTCAATTGGACAGAATCAAGTGTGTAGGTAGGAAACGTGCAGAGTGGAAGGCCCATGTGCAAAGTGGAGTGCATTGTATGGGACCTTTTGTCTTGTGGGACAGGTGCACAGTTATTGATTTTATTTAAAAAAGAGAGGAATGTTGGGAAAGGGACATAGGGATGTCAGGGTCAGGCAAGTAAGGAAGGTGAGACAAGACACACACAGGGATGGTGAGGGACACAAAAGTTTGAGAGACAGCATGATTGGGGATAGGGAGGGGACACCAGAGGCACACATCTATCAAACGTGGAGACAGTAAGAATCTAGTCCTTACAGCAGAACTGTCATCACTATCCCCTTCCTCAGCTTCTTGTTGGGTTGGTTGATGTTTGGGTTTTCTCTGCATCCCCTCAAGCAACTTCTCCAGATGGCTGAGGCATGCAACAGTGCTACTTTCTAAGATCTCATGCACCATGTCTGGCAACTCCTGGTGGGTGATGAAATCCCCACCTCCACCAATACTCCTGGAGAATAGCAGTGTACCAGTTGCCATGGTAATGCTACCTGATGTTGAGGTCCCAGTTAGTACAGGGGCTGTAGAGGCAGTACTCTCAGGTTGTGTCCCAGATATGCTGGGTGTTGCTGTGGCAGACACTGAAGATGTGTCAGGCCGATCCACATTGGTTGTCCTTACTCCCTGTGCTGGAAATCATTTTGTTGGTTATCAGAAAATTATGATGTCAAAACAGTGAGATCACATATATAAAAATAAAAAGAGAGATAAGGGCTAATGTAAAAGAAAAAAGAAAAAAAAAATAGTTAGAACTATTATATATCACATGCAATAATTTAGTATAATAAAATATATTTTTACTTTTATATTAACTACACTTTTAAAAATCCAAAACAGGACCGAGAAAATTTCAAAATAATACTTGCAATATGTATATGTTGCACATATGCTTTTAAAAATAATATAGATATCGTTAACAACATGGTATTTATGCCAATTTTGCTGAAATTAATGTAAAATTTTTTTTAGTAGTATATATTTGTTACATGTGGGATTTGAACCTATAGAATCTAAATACACTTGACTCCTACAACTACCTTGAGATACTGTATCTTTGAATGACACCATAAGCTTAGCCAATTGTTGAAGTCAATCATTTTATCCTACAGGCAGCTGACTGTAATTTACTATAGAGTCACTCTCACAGGTTGTAGTGTTGGGTGGTAGGAGGAGAGCAGGTTGTTACATGAAGGCAATTGCTGCCTGACCCCAGCCTTACTGGTAAAAGCATGGATGAGTGCAAGGGGGCATGTCTGAGAGCAGAGCTCTCAGAATAAACACCCCCCTGCAAAGCAGACCAGCAGAAAGTGTAAATAAATGAGCGAGACCGCTCATATGTATCCGCATATCCCCACCAACAGTCTCCCATATCTACAACAGCAACAGGGCATAAAAATAAAAAGAAGAAACCCCTTTATTTTTTTTTAAACCCCAAGTACAGCTAACCATAGGTGTGTGGGTTTGCCCATCGCTTAGTTACGGTTAAAGCAGCTGAAAAGGCTGAAGAGGATAGCATGGAATATACAGGCAAATGAAGAAGCATAGCAATAGTGTAGTGGTTAGAGCATCTACCTAATGAGTAGACATTCCTGGTTCGAGTCTCACTGCAGCATATGTCATTTTCCATGTGAAATCTGTATATGAACATAATTTTACATCTTTTTGCTGTATAACCTACATAATAACATTTAAATGTGAACTCGAGTACTGCATGAAATGCACATGTGAAGTGTCAGTGTCATAAAGAATAAGGCACTGGTAAGCAGCTTTAAGCACAAATAAGCAGGAGTAAGCATATATAAGCACTAGTAAGCCTGCTTAAGTGTGTATGCACGGGGGTAAGCATTGCCTACACAGATTAAGCAAAGTAGAAGCTAACTGAGAATAAGAACATATAACCATAGGTTAGTAGTGCTTACCATCATGCAAACCCACTTACAACTGCTTTAAAGTGCCTTAATCACTCTGGATCCAATGGCCCATGTTCTGCCCAGCAACAAAATAAACTGCCACTGCAAGGCTCAAACTCAGGAGCCTGTATATTATAGTCAGAGTAGTTAACCACTAAGCCATCACAGCAATAGATATGAATGAGGTATCAGCAAACTAATCTTCAGCACAGGAAAATCAAACCAAACATGTGAACGCAATCTATGCACAGTGTGATGTTGGATAACCTGCCACAGAATATAAATATGTGAACTGGAGTACTGCAGTAAGCATAGATTTGAGTTGTTATTGTAATAAAGTGTAGAAGTCCCCAAGTTCCCATATAGTGTATGTACACAAGAATCATGGATACCAGACACATATATAACCTGTAATGAAGAACAAATCCTTGCCAAATGGCAAATATAGTGATAGTCAACTATGAAGCAATGCTAACCGGAGCACAGCTCATGTTAGTAATTGTAAGCAATGTGTAGGGGAGCCAATTCAATCTCCATAGTGGTATACCTCTTTAAACAATGACAACCTTATGTAAGCAGGTGTGCCCATAGCTTAGCCTTTTCAAAACTGGCCAATCACAGCAAAGTGCGAGAAACTAGCTGTATTTAAACCCCACAGGTGGGAATACGTCTCATAACTGGTTGTAGCTTCCTACTGCAGGCAGAATGGCTGGTGTAGATGAAGGCACTCAAATCAGAGCACAGTGCTGGGGCATCCAGGAGTCAAAATTCATGGTATGGCTCCTGTTAAAATACCATGATCAGAGACTACTGCAGGGCCAGTACCAGGGCTCGCAGTACAAAATGGAGGCCTGGGACAGTCTCGCCCGTGACCTCACCAGTGCCACAGGTATCCCCCGGACTGGTGAGCAGGTCAGGCATCATCGTGCTGACCTGAAGCAGTGGAGGGGGGATGTCCTGGAACAGTGGATCCATGAGTGTCGGCAGATGGCCAATGCCCCAGTACTGAGTAAGTACAAATTCTACTAAGTAGTAAATAATTAGTTAGCTTGTGTATACTATGGATAGGTATGGCTAAATATCAATGAATTTCTCTGACAGCTGCAGATGAGTGGGCTGTGAACAAGCAAGCCCATGATGATAGGCTGCAAAGGCTACATCGTGAGTCAGGTTGGTAATCAGTCTGCATGTACTGTCATAACAAAGAATATAACAGCCTTAGAAAGTATTGTACCAGTAGAAATAAATGTGTTAAGAGTCTGTCAATAAAGGTATAACCCCTGGTGTGTCTCTGTTTACTCTTCTCTCATATGTTTGCAATATGTTCCATACTATAAACAGTCCTGTTGCATCTTAAGCAGTGTCACCCATGCCATGGTATGCAGATAAAATGGGTATGAAATCCTGCATAACAATTTTGGAAGTGCCAAGAGGTCACTCATATCGTACAACTTAGGGAGACTTAGAGAGAAAACAGTCAAACGCTTTGCATCAATTCTCTGATAGCGCAGTGTATTGTGATATTAACAATATTTTTTTGTCACACACAGCAGGGGTTCGACTCCTGGGAGTGCTACTAAGTTGTATGTGTAATCATACCCCACAACTGTACAGACTGTGATACAATGTTCAGATAGAAAGCTGTATGCATAATTACACCCAACAACTGTACAGAATTTGCTTGAATGTTCAAATTGTAAGTTGTATGCATATTTATACCCCACAACTGTTACAAGCTATCCAGCATGTCCAGATAAATGGCCCATATCACCAGCTTGGTACCCTGTTCCCCTGAAAATTCAGTGTGATGATTCAAGAAATGTAGGCAGCTATCAATGACATGTAACTGATAGTCAAACGTGTACATAGTCAGAGAATGTATATGAAAACAAACCTGTCATTCTAGCACCTCACCCAATGTGTGTACAGCAAATTTCAACAAATGTTGCATTAACACCTGCAGCCTGTCATGCCTGTATTTAAGACACAGGTCACGTATATAATAATCTATAAACATACCAGTGTACAATATAAGGCCATTGTGTAGTATAATAATACATTTAAGGGAAAGATCACTGCAGTGACTAAGAATGTTGTGAAAACTACAAGGATATATTAGTTGTTAATTGAACCCTCTCTCTCACCCCTACCATATGTGCATAATAACCCAATCACACTCCTCAACTGGTATGTGTACACTCCAAACTTTTTTGGGACATATGTCCTAATGGTTAATAAATATTCACATTTGTTTCTATGCATGTGCCATGTTAAAATACCCCCATTTTGGTGGCCTGTTGCCATCAATGAGATGCGCATGCTCCTGTAATGGCCCTTGTTGTTCCATATATGCATGTGTTCTGCTTGCTCTGCAACTGTGTTAAATCTGGTGTATCGGGTTAATGGGAATACCTATGAATGCTGTTATAACTAATCCTGAATGCTGTTGATGGTTACTAACCCATATCTGCCATACACCTGCGACAACACAGCTCATATGAGAAGGCCGGTCCCAGCGGACCCACCTGTCCCACCTCAGCTGGCCATGGCAGCTGGGGCCCAGCCAGGGACCTCTCCTCCATGGGCCCTGCGCCACCTTTGGGAGGAACCGTTGCAGGGAATGGGGCTCACCCCCACTCAGAGTGGGCACAGAGGGGAACCTGTCACCCATCAACAGGTCCAGGCCGTGGTGCGTAGGGAACTTGATCTGGAGTATCAAGAGCAGCTATGCCAGCTTGAGGGCCGAGTGGTGCTAATAGAGGGTGAGCCTGCCCCTCCTACACAGGCCCCAGCACAGCCACCTTTGGGCTGTGAAGGTGCAGTGGTGACTGCCCTTGGGTGGGGAACTCAATCCCACTGTTTCCAGTTGGGGGCTCATGGGCTTGCGACTTCCAAGCACCCCTCCCTGTCCAAGGTGTTTACCCCCCACATGTGTCATATACCGGCCCTGTATGCATGTTGTGTGTCTTGTCTGTTAACCTACCAAACCTCCCTCCCCAAATATACCTACTAACCCCCACAACATCCCACTCTCACCTGAAAAAAAAAAGGGCAATCTGTTCCAACAAAAAAATCTCACCCTACACATAGCTGTCTATTTTGCACATATGTCCACTGGACACCTGTAATCTGGTCTAATTGGCATCATAATGAATATATGTTGTCCTCACCCCTCTCCCAGGGTTTGAGGGTCCAAATGTACCTGCAAATATAGTGTATATGCACAGCTGTTGCTGTAGAAAAAATGGGCAGCTATGGACTTTCCTATACCCATCCTGCACATGCCAAGCTATTTTCCCTACTGTCTTTCCCTCTTTGTGCCCCATTTTTCACCACTTTCCTATCAACCCCTTTTTCTTTTCTTTTAAAGGAATTAGCGCATGGGTAACCAGCAGTAGGCACCATTAATTAGTGGTAGGTGGGTTTGCACGGGTGTATGAGAGGGTAAGCTATGCCTATACAGGTTGAGAATTCTGAAGTTAACACACTGTAAGAAAACATAAGCGGAGGATGACAGTGCTTCCCGCCACACAAACCCACTTACAACTACTCAGAAGTGCCTTAATTACACTGTATCCAATGGCCCTTGTTCTGCCTAGCAATAAAATCAACAGCTGCTGGTAGGATCTAACCCAGGACCTAATACACTATAGCCAAAGTGATTTACCACTAAGCCATCTCAAATATACATTTTACATATTCACATACATATCATCCAGCCCAGTCATTCAACAGTACAGAGAATGTATTCCGACATGTAGATGTATGTGTGTATGTGTGTGAGTAAATATATTAATGGCTAAACGGTTACTACATATTGATATATGTATATATATATATATATATATATATATATATATATATATACATATATACATATATTTATGAACATATAAACTGGTCTATATTAGAACATTGCCTTTTTAAAAAGTTGAATGTTCTAATATCGACCCCTATTCAGCGAACGCTGACAATATCGAACATTCAGAACAGCAAATTTTTTTCCCATGGAAAAAATTTGCTGTTCTGACACACATACACACAACACAACCACACCAAACAAACAGCAATCCACACACATAAACCTAAAATCCTACATCTAACCCTACACTAAGCTGTACATACACCACTAGCCATCCACTTACCTTAACCCAAACCCTAACCCTAAGGTCCATGACTATCGCACACTCACCTCACCCGCACCCTAACCCTAGCTCACCTACCCCACCCTAACCCTCATGTCCACACAATCGCATACTTTCCTGATCCTGACCCATAACTTTCCACCACAGTGCTGAAAATAGCAAAGCCACAGGAACGGCCAACCGAATTCCTTCCTAGGAAGAAATTCAGTGTTCCACAGCTTCGCTATTTTCAGCGATCACTGAATGGGGGTCAATATTAGGATTTTGGAAGTTGTGAAACTTCGATGTTCTAATATAGACCCCATATAAACATGCAAATGCCTACATCTATAGATATATATGTCCACATCTACATGTCTAAATATATACGGCAGGTTATATAATTATATCAGCAGATATATATATATATATATATATATATATATATATATATATATATATATATATATATATATATATATGTATATATATATATATATATATATATATATATATATATATATATATATATATATATATATATATATATATGTATATATATATATAGGTATATACTGACATACATCTGTAGCTAATGGGGAAATAAAAAAACATATATATCCTCATGCAACATTAATCGGATGGAGAGGCCCCACACAATATACGTCTGGTATGAATAGGTATACCCCTCCAGCAAAGCACGGCCCCCCCAGTAATACAGTACCAAGTGTTGCAATTCCCATAACCAGGACCAGACATGACATGGCCATCCCTTGGATACATATACACAGACACATATATGCAGATACAGGTATATATATGTATACACACACATATATATATATATATATATGTCCATGAATAAAATACCTTAGGGAAGTCAAGAACAAATGGATGACCAGGTAGGTTGCCTTAATTAAGGTACGGTGGGATGTCGGTGAAGAAGCTGGGCTACCGGTAAAGCCTTGAGAAAGGCTGTGCGTACTCAAGCACTTGTGGTTGAAGGCTGAGTAAAGCCTTTAGAAAGGCTTCGTATACAGGTCATAGTTCTGGCTGGTCAGGTCACCTGGTGAGATGAAACACTAGTGTGGCAGCTAGAAATCAAAGATGAAACACACGGAAAAACAGGCAAAACAACGTAAATGTGGCTCGGCTAAGGAGCTCTGCTCGCCGTGGTGGCAAGAAATCAATGTAGTCAAAGTTCAGATTCTAGAAGGTTGCACTTTATTGAAGTAAACAGTACCAGAAGTACAATCACCATCGAAACGTAGTTCCTTAATGGAAAGAGTGATCCTGAGGATTTCCTTTTATAAGAGTACCTGGGGATGTGTCAGTGGGAGCCAATCAAGTGTGGGTGAAAAAACCTTTATTGTGATTGGGCACGACAACTTGACATCACAGCTTATAATCTGATAGGTTAGATACCCTGAGCCAGCTCATACGTGGTTAGTAGAATCATATATATATATATATATATATATATATATATATATAGATACCCACACAGTTTAGTCATGGTGCACCCCACCTACACTCACTAATACTGGGCCATATACCAGTGTCACATACACTGGCCTCTGGAGTGCAATAGGGCACACATGTATTGTGTAGGTGAAAACCACACATATATGGCCCCAACCCCCCAGTATGTGGGGGGACACAACAGCAGTGAAGTGATGGCAGGAATGACAGCATGATATACACACAGCCCACTACATAACAACCCTTGACAGCATGTCATATCTGCAAAGCCTGGTATGTAGGTGGAGGACAGAGTCTGGAACACAGGCACATATATGTAAAACTGTGGACATACAGTAAGCAAGATATGTATATGTGTACATATCTATATGGATATATGTATACTCATTTATACATATATGTTCACCATATGTCCTGCACATGGAGTGGAGCCCTACCTCAGCCCCAATAGTCCCAACCTCTCAGTGCAAGGGGATGTCACATATATAGTGCAGGTATATTTGTAGACTATTACTACTGTAATAGATACTGTCTTCACAGAAATGGTGTGTGTGGGAGGCCACATCTGCTGTTAACATGTGCACCATTGGCTACTTACAGACATCCTAAGGTCATCATAGTACAGTACCACTGCTAGCACAGTAATGCCCCTGTGGACTACAGCTGCAATATGTCCAATATATGTGGACAGTCTGACACACTTTGGTCCATCCAGGGGCATACACAGAACCCCTTCATGAGAGACATGTGGACCAGGCCTGTTAATGTGCATGTTAACAGCCATGTAGATGGGTATAACGCGTACATACTGGTATACATTTGTCCCCATAGGTTATGCATTCATACATCCCTGTCTGTCCTGACACATAATAACCACTGGTACAGCGTTACCATGGCCACATACTATCCACTAGTTACTGGCATACATCTGAACAGCATCCCACTACTTAGTCTGACATACATGACTGTTATGGTGGCCAGGCAGCAGTACATCTGGCGAGTATCTGGACATGCCATCTCACTGGATAAGTACAGTAAGTTGCTAGGCATGTAACAAAGCACAGTGCAGGCTACAGGCAGACTGACTCAACACTGGGCTACATCTACTGTGTGGGAATAAACATGTACCTGCATAGATGTCAGGCTCTACAGGCCCTTCAACACCATCCCCCAGTCTGGAAACATAGATCAATATACTATTCCAGCCATACATCCCTATGCCACTCAATGGTTTGCCACATGGCTTACTGACAGACCCCAAACTGTAGGTATAACTGACTTCAAATCCATTCCCAGACACGTGACAAGTGGAGTACCTCAGGGTTCAGTCCTGAGACCACTGTTGTTTGGCATCTACACCTCTGAAGTACAGGCCAATAGTACGGGACTCTGACTAACAAAAGTAACAGATAACTGCAAAATGGGTGTCATTATGAGCCTGACTGTATTGCATGATATGTTACTGACACCAACCTGACATCATACAGGTAGGATGGAGTACTGTTAACATCTTGTGCCCTTCCTGTGTAATGTCCTGGTTATGGGATCTGCAACAGTTGGTAGTGTATTGCAGGACATATGTGTTTGGCTGTGGGGGAGAATACCTATTCGTGCATGACGTATATTGTTTGTGTCTGTCAACCCCATTAATGGTGCATTTGGACATATATGTTTTTGCTATGTTCCCACTTTTTTTGCTATGTTCCCACTTTCTCTACAGCTGTATGTCTGTATCTACCTATATAGATATAAATATCTACTTACATATATGTGTGTGTGTGTGTGTGTGTGTATATATATATATATATATATATATATATATATATATATATATATATATATATATATATATATATTTATTTATTTATTTCTACATATATCAATATGTTGTATGTGTTTAGACATTAATATATTTTCATACACATACATCTACATGTTGGAATACATTCTCTGTATTGTTGAATGACTGGGCTGGATGTTATCTTTGTGAATACAGCAGAGTTTGGCATATCTGAAATGGCTTAGAGGTGCATATCTTTGGCTATGATGTGCATGGTTTTGGGTTCTAGCCTAGCAGAAGTTAGATATTTTGTTGCTAGGCAGAACAAGGGCCGATGCATACAGAGTGATTAAGGCACTTTAAAGCAGTTGAATGCGGGTTTGCGCGGAGGTAAGCACTGCTAAAGTCTGGTTACAGTTTCTTATACTCAGTTAGCTGCTGAATTTCTTAACCTGTGCAGGCATTGCTTAGCTCCATATAAACCCGTGCAAACTTGTTTACAACTGCTTAAGAGTGCCTCAATAGCCAATGTCCCTTGTTCTGCTCAGCAACAAAATAAACTGCCATAACAAGGCTCAAACCCAGAACACTGCACTCCATACACAAAGTGATTTACCATTAAATCATGGCAGATATACATAATCTGAAGTTTTCACAAACATATCCTGCAGCACAATCAGCCAACAGTACAGGAAATGTATTATTATCACATAACCTGCTAGTGAAAGAAGTCTGGGCAAAGTATGCCACACTGTGGGTACAAATTGGGATATATGTCAACTAATGCTCTGTTATGCTTAAAATGTTGCTAGTTACACAGTTATATGTATTAGAACACATATGTAGAAGGAGATGAAGTCTAAAACACAAAAGTGTTGCCACTAGTTACTGACTTCAATGCTTCAATCATTCATGACAATTGCCAAGTGAATGAGGAACAGGCCAAAATATGAGCCGAACATGCATAGACATATGGACAGATATATATCTGTAAATGTAGACAGATAGCTATATGTAGATATATATATATATATATATATATATATATATATATATATATATATATATATATATATATTAATGTATGACTCACAAATAATCATATAACAGCAATTTATATATACATATATATATATATATATATATATATATATATATATATATAAACAGAGATATATATATATATATATATATATATATATATATATATATATATATATATATATATATATATATATAAATACATAGTGTCTATATCATATTATCGTATGATGCAAATAACAAACGCTATTTCATCGTACTGATAATACCGAAGCAACAAAATATTAAACAAACAGAACAGCAAATTCTTGCTCCATAAAAAAAAATAAATAAACTTAAACAAATTTAAGTGGGGGGCTTCGACCCCCACCACCCCATGTGGGGGGCTGTGCCCCCCCCACACCTGCTACTTAAATATACCAACTCTGAGATCGTTCCATAGTGGAGGAAATGGCAAAGTCCCGAAGACGGCCCATGAAATTTTTTCACTGCGAAAAAATTAGATGATCTGTGACTTAGCTATTTTGCCATTTCGACAATATCAGATCGACTAAATAGCATTCGCTAGTTAGTCCATTTGATAGTGTCATATATATATATATATATATATATATATATATATATATATATATATACACACACACAGATGTATATATCTATAGATACATATATATATATATATATATATATATATATATATATATATATATATATATAGCCATATGAGATATATATATAGGTACATACACATATACACATACAAAAGGTATCAGTAGCCATACATATGTAGAAGTAGTGTGGAAGTACTGGGTGCAAAGTATATCCTTCAGCCACAAGCCCTTCAACTGGCACCTATGAAATGTGTAGTGTGGCAACCATTTCCACAAATGAGAATACTGACATTAAACATATACCCACCCACAATTCAAACAATATGAAATGACACACAGGTATGCATACATAGATAACCTTTATTCCTGTACTATACAATAATGTACGCCAGTACTGACACCACATAAGGTTTGAAATATGTAATCAGTCATGAATGCAAGGCCCACACAAAATAGTAGATGCAAGCAATGTGTATACATACCATACTATGCTGTCCAGGCCAAGGCCTTCAATTAGTACACCAGTAGGAACAGGATTTGCCTTCAGGATACGTAACAATCAACAATTACAGATGTAGTTCAGCAGCCTCCAGTTACCCCCTGTAATCAAGCCCTAGTGGGAAAAGTAGCACTTGTGTTAATGTCACAGAATCTTGTACATAACCTTGCTTAACATAACACCTCACTATCACAATGAATGACCCTCTTCTTAACAGTTATATCACTGAAAAGGTGCCATAGCCTAGGTTAATGGCGTAGAATCCACCCCTCCCATAAAGGCTGTACAAGGGAAAGTAACACTGTGTACCACACACTTACCTCAGGAATGTACAAGGGCACATATGTGTTCTCCAGCTGTTGCCCCCATATATATGGACATGGCCCAACAGTTGGTGTGGGAGTCCATGACATGAATGGGATGATAGCAGTAATGCTAGTGGTAAATATTGATAGGCCATTACCTATCAACCCTTCCTGTATCACAGCAGGACAAAGACTGGCATATATGTAGAGGACAGAGTCAGGAACATAGGGCCATATTTGCATTATTGCTGTTACACTCCCTGGAAATTGCTGGTGTTACAGAATTCATTGCAGCACACCCTTATGCAGGGATACGACATTGAAATATAAATGGATATAGCCATGTACTGATAGCACTCAACAGACAGAATGCCACAGATATATTTGGGACAATACCTGTGTGGAGCACAGACAAAACCTAACAGCCAAACCTCCTGGTATCATACAGATAGGCCCACGGTTGAGAGCTATGCAGACAGACAACATTCCATGAAAAAGTACCATGTGCACAGAAACCCTGTAAGAACAGCAAGATACATTGCACACAACAACACTACTCACGCTGTCTGTAGGTCTGGAACCTTACCCAAATGTGGATTTGGCCTGTGTCTGCAGGTTCTCCTGTAAGAGCTATTGCTACCTGCTGTCTGTAACACTAATGTCCACACACAGGAAGGATGTCAACCATACTGTAAAGGTGAAGGGACAATGCCCACAGAAGGCAGCAATTTATAGTACAGGGTTGCCATGACAGTGGTTATCTTAAGTACTACACAGTAGGCTGCATGCAAGTAGCAACTGGTGGACACTGAGTGGTGCAGAGGCCACCACCTGATCATGTGCAATACCAACAAAAGCATGCTGCAATCCATTCAAACCAGCTCAATCCCTCTATTGGAGAGACTGAGAGAGAGAGAGAGAGAGAGAGAGACAACTTCAAGAAAGTTCACAAAGCTCAGGGTTGTGTTACAGCAGAAACAACATAATAGGTATGTGAAACAGATATGCATTTACTGGCATGTAGTATATGGCATAGTATAATAGGATGTATATTGTGAAAGGATGTATATGTGCCATCAGTACTTGTTCCTGTAATGACATTGTGCTCAACAACTGCACTGGACAGTAGTATCAGGCAGTGGGACATACCTGTCAATGTGCATACCAGCAGTGAATGGCAAAGATGTGACCCATGATATCTGTGTTCTGTAAATTACTGTGGCCAATGGCTGGTGGGGTATTAATACCGCCATGATAGACACATGGGTGACAGACCACACCACCTGCATGACAGTCATGTTAAAGTGTAGGATAGCATGCCCAACTGCCATAGCAGTATAATATGCTTATCTAAAGTTTGTCACCATATATACCCGCATAATGTTAGTCTGTGTTCACATGTGACACCTGTCTGTGTTGCAGTAAGGCAGAACAGTTCAGCTGTGAAGTAAAGAGGGTACATGAGTGTGGTCCAGATGTTCGTATGCACCCCACATACAGATACATATATGTGTAATACATAATCACAGCTGTGTATGTGTACAGAAACTAAGACCGTTATATATATATATATAAACAACACAAAATGATATCTACACATATATGCACATATGTATATATACACATGTATATATATATATATATATATATATATATATATATATACACGTTATATATGTTATATCCATTCAATGATAAATATACATACACACACAAATACATGTACATGGCGGAATACATTCCCTGTAGTGTTGTATACCTGGGCTGGATGATATGTATGTGGAAACATCATAATTATGCATATCTGCCATGGCTTAGTGGCAAATCACTTTGTGTATGATGTGCAGGGTCCTGGTTATGAGCCTTGCAGGACCTGTTTATTTTGCTGCTGGGCAGAACACACAAACCTGCTTACAACTGCTTTATGGTGCCTTAATCACACTCTATCCAATGGGCCGTGTTCTGGCTATCAACAAATTAAACAACTCTGGCAAGGCTCAGACCAAGAACCCTGCACACCCTAGACAAACTGATGTACCACTAAGCCATGACAGGTACACAGATATTCAATGTTTCAGAAACATATCAGCCAGTCCTGTCATGCAAAAGTGCAGAGAATGTATACCAACATCTAGATGTCTGCGTGTGTAACTATAGTGCAACCTTAACAGATACAACATACCCATATATGTATAGATACACTTGTGTTCATATATATATATATATATATATATATATATGTGTTGTTTAGCTACCTCTATATACATATATATCTCTATCTATGCACATATACCTATATATCTGTTAGCAGATAAATATACTATATATGTATATATGGCCATACATCTGAGGATAGCAATTGCAGATTAACAAATACACCAATATCCACATGCACCATTAATGGGGTTGATAGGCCCAACATACTATACGTCTTGTACGAATAGGCATACCCCCACAGCCAAACACCTGCACCCTGCAAAACACTACCAAGTACAGTCTGCCTCCCACAGGACATGTAATATGTGGAAGCCGTCAATGTCCCCAGGATACAGATAGACGTATGCATATAGGCTGATACAGATATATATATATATATATATATATATATATATATATATATATATACATATATATATATATATATTAAATAAATATATATACATGTATATATACATGTGACTACACATACACATGCAGATATATGTACAGTCTGATATGTATGTAGGAGGTGCACACAATAAGAACAGCCAGTATGCCTACAGTTATCACCTGAACAACTGGACACTGTATGGGCTAAACATACAAATGTCAATCATCGCCTGCAACATATACCCATAGAAAGGTCATAGTAAAGACGCCACACACAGGTTTCAGAAATGGGACCCCTTTAATTGTGTACCATAATGGTCCTATATGCCACATCCTATAACTGTTTAAATACTGACAACCATATAAACGGAGTACTGCAACTGTGAAACAGTTACACTTATACAGTAATCTGGAAAGGTTCACAACTGTTGCAGTCCAAGCCAAGCCCTTCAGAATGTACAATAGTGCTGACAGACTGGGCCACAGGGTACCACACAATCAACAGTATGTACTGCAGGTGTGCAGTTCAGCAGCCTCTATCCACACTTTGTACAATTTCCGTAGGAGGTAAAGACGTTTTGTGATCAAATGGGTTGTAGCTGAAACATAACAAGGCATAATGTACAGAACAGTCTGTATTGCAGGAGGCAGTAGGCTTGCAGTACCCAAAGGCTTGTTAATAGTTGCAATATAGGTGGAGTATACAGTATGGTACATCCACATACCTTGTGGCAGCTCACCCCTGATACCACCACATTTGTAACAGCCTAGGTCATTTATGGTACTCCCCACCTGGACTGAATAATACAAGACCATATACCACTGTTGCATACACTGGCCTCTGCAGTGCATAAGGGCGCACATGCATTGTGTAGGTGACAACCACACATATATGGCCCCAGCCCCACTGTATGTGCAGGGGATACAACAGCAGTGTACTAATGGCAGCAATGGCAGTGTGATATGCTCACAGCCCACTACAGAACAAGCCCCAACAGCATGACATATGTGCACAGCTTGGTATGTAGATGGGGGACAGAGGCTGGAACACAGGCATATATGTGGAACACTGTTTCCATACACTAAGCAAGGTGCTGGTGTTACAGGATAGTCTGCAACATACCCTTAGTCAGGGAATTGAGGTTATATCGACATGGTTGTAGCCATGTACCGGTAGCACACAACACACACACTGCCAGTTTCATAACTGACACAGGGCTTGTGTGGTGGACGGACAACACATGATAGGCATACCAATTCCCAGCAAGAGGTAGGCCCACAGTAGTGATCTATGCAGACATACTGCATTCCAAGGTACACTTGTTTGTACACACACACACACACACACACACACACACACACACACACACACACACACACACACACACACACACCCTGTAACACCAGAACTACACAAAGCATTACACAACTCTACCCACAATCTGTCTGTAATTCCTGAACCTCCTACAAATATGTGTGCTCTGAGTGTGCATGTTCTCCTGTAACAGGTATTGCTACCTGCTGCCTGTATCACTGATGCCCACACACAGGACGGATGTCCCTCACACAGGAAATGTGAAGGGATCATGGCCACATGCTCTATGGGCTTGTAGTGGTTGGTTGCCATGACAGTGGTAATTCAATGTAGTACACATATGTCATTTTATATATATATATATATATATATATATATATATATATATATATATATATATATGGGTATCTGGATAGGTATATGTACATATATTTCCACCATATGTCAAGAACATGGAGTGAAGCTGTACCCCAACCCCTACAGTCCCAATGTCATAGTGCAAGGGGATTTCAGGTATGTATTACAGGTATATTACTAGACTGTTATTACTGTCATTGGGATTGTCTTCATAGACATGGTGTGTGTGGAAGCTGAAATCTGTTTATAACATGTGTGCCATTGGCTACTAACAGACACCCTATGGTAATCATTGTAAAATACCACTGCTAGCATGTAATGCCCCTGTGGAGTGCAGCAGAGATATTGGCCACTATATATGGAACTTCGGACACACCCTGTACAGTCCAGAGGTATACACATATTCCCTTAGTGCACCACATGTGTACTAGACCTGATAACATGGATGTAGACAGCCATGTAGATGGATATAACACATAACGACTGGTATACATTTGGCACCATTGGTGTTGGATTAATGAACTCCTGTTTGGCTTGACACATAATGGCTGCTGGTACAGGGGTGCCATGGACACATACTACTCACTGGATATTGACATACATCTTTACAGCATCCCACTGGCCTGTCTGACATACATGACGTTTAAGGGAGGCCCGGCAGCAGTACATCTGGCAAGTATCTGCACATGGCATCCCACTGGTTAAGTACACTAAGCTGCTAGGCATGTAACAATGCACTGTGCAGGCTACAGGCAGACTGGCTCAGCACTGACCTAGATCTTGTATGGGGGAATGCACACATACCTGCATATATAGCAGGCTCAACAGCCATGTCACAGCACAGGGTTAGATACACCTGTGTGACAGTGCATCACCACAACCGATGTGGACATTGCCACTGCCACATATGGTAGGCTAGCATAATAGTACATTATGTGGACAATCTGTTCTACAACATCCTCATATGTGCCAGTCACAGAATGTCCCTACATGTACTGGGCTGCTACACAGTTTGGTCTGATGGCTGTCTGTGGTATGGGACATGAGTGTGTATGGCCCTATAAACATGTACGGCAGTGGGGCAGCATGTAACATCTGATAGAAGGAGAGCTAAGACTATGACATCTACCATTGTCTGTACACAGGCTAAAGTACATATTAACAATACACACACTGCCAACATTCGCCAGCACTACATAGACCTCAGTATTGTACAAACATCCACAGAATGTCCAGCTTATGTCATGAAATATAACCCCTGCTGTACATGATGTGTAACAATCTGATATATCACTGGCTTGTTATCAGATATGATGACACTATTTATGGCATACAGCACATATGCACCACTTCATGCACGCCATATGTACAAACGTTGACAGTGGTGTGGCTGACAGCACATACACAGGGCCAGTATAGGCATGTTGGTGTGATAACCTTGTATATTTTCCATTGTAATGGTGTTTGTTGCAAAATATGTCCTATGAGGGATATGAAGTCAGTAACTGTCATAGCCTTCACCATCTACAGACTGCAATCCTCTCACTACCTTCTGCATTCCACAGAGAGATGCACTGTGGATAACACATGAAACTATAGGCACAACACTGCCCAGTCTGCAGATGACCCTGCAGATCGGGATTCCTCATATACATGGAACTGACATGGCAGGTATTACTACATGTATGACAGGCATATCCAGACAAACACTATTAAACCAACATTACTCCAAATGCAGTATAGCAGCACTTACAGTCTGTAGTCAGAACAGGCACATTCCCCTCCTGTTTGTTGCTCTCTTTCCACAGTGTATGTTGTCGGAGGTAAATCCACAATCCATCTGAAATGCTGTTTGCCAAACAACAGACCTAGTCCCTGCTCACAGTGACTGAAAAGGCTCAGCACTACCATGATGTTCCTAGGTACGGGAATGTGTTTCCATGCAATTGGCTATGGGATTGTTATCACAGCTGCTCCACATGCAATCAGCTAGGGGAGGGCTGCAATTCATGCAGAAGCCATCAGCTGATCATGAACATCACATAAAATACACATGCTGCTGCCAAAGCAAGGCAGGTGTGGGTCTCTACATCCACCAGGCAGGGAGTGGGGGAGGCAGACAGAGGCAAATACGTGTCAAAGAGGGGTGGGAGTGTAAAACTGAAGCATGTTTGTGTCACACACCTACCAGCACAGGGTGTCAACTCCTTGACAACTATGTAGTGCTATCACAGTTCAATACAGTTATTGGATGCACCACATGGGTTATGTGATGTGGAGCACTCAGAACATATATGTGAGGTTGAGTGACATCTGCAACAGGGATACAGTAGATATACGGCAGGTGTCATACACGTGCCTGTATGCATGAACAGGTGCCAGCGTCAACACAGGCACACTCACACAGGGATGCACACTCATTGACACACTTGGCAGTGCCAGGAGTGCAACTCATCACTAGTGGGATTGCCACAACACATCAATAGGTTCATAGGTAGGTACTAGGCTATCTGCCTGAGGGCATTTATAAGCCTAGCCAAAGTGTGTCAGCTTTCGCCGCCCCATTGATTAATTAATTAACTGATCCTCTGTCAAGCAGAGCCAATGAAGTGATCCCAGGGGTGTATTTTCTGTTACCCATCCCCTCTCAAGGTTTCTCTTGTGAGGGGCTCTGCCTGATGTAATTTGGAATTTTGTTCCAAAGCATGGTGAGTCTCTGTGACAGGAATCTATCCCTTCAGCATGTTCTATTTATTGTTGTGGAGAGGTTTAGCTCACTAGAGCACGTGGCTCGCAGTGACTTGGATTTCTTTAGGTGGAGCATGTCCATCAATTCTGAGTTGGACATGGCTTTGTAAGTCAGGCAGAAATCACCACTGAGTAAGCGATATGCCACTGAGTACAGCCAGAGTATTTTTCAGTCGGGATGCATAGGGTATATGTTTGAGACCAGTAATCCTCTTAGTGAGGTACTTTTGTGGTCTTTCCAGCTGTTGGAAGTGTCTTGTGAGGTACATTACAATTGGGGCATTGTACTCTATGATGGGTCTAATGAGTGATGAGTAGAGGGGCACTATAACCTCTTTATTTCTAGATGCAAACCCTTTAGTAATTAGATGGGCCACATATAAGGATTTCCTAACTACTTTGGCAATATGATTGTCAAATGAGAGATTACTATCTACCTGGGTCCCCAGATCTCTTATTACCTCTTCTGTATTAAGGGGGCTGCCACCTCTGTGGTAATTCGTGTGTGTTTTGTTTTTCCCAAACAGGATGGCTATGCATTTTTTGGCATTTAGCTTGAGGCCATGACTTTGACACCAGGTGTCTGTCTCAGTAAGGCCCTTATGGAGGATGTCCATGTCAGCCAGAGAGTCAATTATGGCTCCCAGTTTGCAGCCATTGGCAAATTTGGTTAGCCATAGTCCTCCTGTGTTTGCCTGTACTTCTGAGAAGTATATGCCGAACAGTAGGGGTCCCAGGACCGAGCCTTGAGGGACACCACTTGTGACTGGTTTAGAGTCAGACCTATAGCCCGCTATTCTTACCGTATGAGTTCTGTCTGTAAGCTAGTTCAAAGCTGTCATCCTTTTTATACGAAAAAGAATAATTATAAAGGACAGTTGGTAAGAGCAGGGAGAATGTGTTCCAACAGAGAAACATTCTTGGAAGAAGTTTTAACCATCATAGAAATGTTTTAGGGTTATAGGCTACCCTAGTAGTTTATTGAATGAGGCGGTGAAACAAGTGGTTGAAGGATGGGGCACTAGATATAAGCCCCTTTTAACTAGTGGCGAGATTATTCACAAACTTCTCCACTTTATTCTAAGGATGGATACACTATGAGTATGCTTATTCCCTGTTGTTCAGGTGATCGCCTGCTCAGGGAAATTGTTGAGAAAAACTGGGTTATATTTAAAGGCAATACTGAAGTTTTTGACACCTTGGGTCATTTACCCAGGTTTGTTTACAAAACACGGAAAAATTTTAAATTTCTGACTGAACACATCACTACACCTAGGAATATAGCCATGAAGGGTACGACCAGGTATGGTTGTTGTAGGCAATGTCCCTTTGTATTGAATAAAGATGTGATTTGTATAGGTGGTAATACTAAAGGTACTCATTTGCAGAAGGGTAATTGTGAAACAAAAGGGGTGGTTTATATATCTATTTGCCAAACTTGTTCACATTTTTACATTGGCAAAACAGAGAGAAAATTTTGTACTAGAATATACGAGCACTTACATGCTATAGCCGAGGGTAATATTAATAACGCTCTTTATAAACATTCATTGGGTTGTCAAGCGGACACAAAATTCAGTTTTGGAATTTTAGAAGTGATAAAACACAACCCAAGAGGTGGTTGGTGGGAGCTTGATGTGGATTTGAGAGAATTTTATTGGATTCTCAAATTAAATGCTTTAGCAGAACCAGGATTAAATGATTATTTGTCTTTGATGCCAGTTCTAAAAAAACATCTTAACACTTTAATTGCATCTTAAATGTGTTGTAAACATATTTTAAATGTATTTTAAATGCACTTCACAAGCACTTGAATGATTTATGTAGAATGTATTTAATATTATATTTATTGTAGAAATGTATGGTAGGAACTCAATAATGTTATAGTGTGTTCTATTTTAATTAATCAATTACTCAACTATTTATTTGTGTATAAAGTGGGTTGACTTGTGAGGGGAATTTAGTTCTGATGAAGTCTCCGTATCAACAGGGGAAGAAAGCGCTTAACTTTTACATTTGTTAAATTTTTGTATATGTTCATCTTGTTATCATTTCAAGTGTTGAGCTTATGGTGGGACTACTACTCGTTTTTGGTCATCTCATTTGGTGTTTCTTTCGAAGTTAGCCTTGGATGATTTCATGAGGGACCTCAGTTTCTTTTTGATACTGATCAGGGATGTCTTTCCTTCTTGTGAGTTGCTTTTTTTCTGAACTAGCTTCCTCCTTCTATTGTATAGCCTGTTTATTGCAGGGGTCCACCAAACTGGTTTCCTTCTCTTAGAGGAGTGAGTCTTGGTTTTGCTATGGGTGGCATGATCCATACATCCTTGTAAGTACTCATAGTGTACATTTGTAAAGGTTCCTGTATCTTGGGCAGCGTTATCCTTTAGCGTAGGGGCTGTGAAACTTACCACCTCTGTCTTATGTGAGGTGAAGTTTGCTTTAGAAAACTTTTTTACTGTGGTTTACTTAGTTGGGGGTGGTGGTAGGGTGTGGACATCTAGAGTGATTAGTTTATGGTCTGATCTAATTAGTGATGGGTTGACCTCCGGTGTGGAACACCTGTCGCCCATGTTGATGATGACCAGGTCCAATATGTTTTCACTTCTGGTAGGGGAGTTTACCAGCTGATCCAGGGCTTTTGAGTTGATGAATTCCAGGAAACGCTGGGCCTGGGAATTTGTACTCGAGTAGTTTTCCCAATGAATGGTAGTGTAATTGAAATGTCCCAATATCAGGGTGTTTGGTAGGTCCTTCATGTTTTCCAGTGTCTCCAGAAAGGTGTAGTGGTGGTCCTGGGTCATGGAGGGTTATCTGTAGCAGGCCACAATTTGTATTGCAGATTTGCCCGATGTTAGTTGCACATGGATGATCTCAGAGGTATAATGCTGCTCCATTAACCTGGGGGTGTATGTATCCTTGATGAATATTGATACACCCCCTCCACTTGTGTTTCAGTCCATATTCTGTGGCCAAAACGTGTGGTATGAGTTGTAGCGCGGTAGTGCTGGGGTGCTCTCTGGAGCCTTGAACCAGGTTTCAGTTACTGCACAGATGTTGACATTCTCCATACTGAGGAGTGCTTTCAGCGTGTGCATTTTGAGATTTAAACTCCTGGCGTTGAGTAGCATAACCCTCAGTTTTTTGTTAATTGTGCTGTTTATGGAGGGGGGTTTGACTTTTGTGCCTTGCCTAAAAAAGACACTATGGGGGCAGCAAGAGCCTTGGCCAGTATTCAAAAGCCTTAGGGGTGACAGGTGCAAGCCATCTCTTGTGAAGCAACGCGGCTTGTTGAGCATGTCATCCTAGGCTGACAGACACTGGATCCCCTTTGAATGACACCAGAAGCTTAGCCAATTGTTGACATTGATAATTTTTTCTTTATACTGAGGTATCATTCTTGGTGAGGGCAGGATGCTACTCAGTGTCAGGGTCATACCAGCCTGGGCTACAAGATCAGAGACCTCTTCCATGTCTCTTTTCATGTAGCCCAGGGAGGTGCGTCTCAGGTCATTCACACCAACATGAACAATGACAGAGTCATATTTGTACTTGTTCTGGAGTGACCTAAGTGCTTGTGTTATGTGGCAGATTCTGGCTCTGAACAGGCAGCTAACAGTAACCTTCTGCTTGTCCAGCCTAGTGAGTGGGACGTCAGTGTGCTGACTATAGAGTCACCTATTACTAGTGTGTTAGGTATGTTATTTTGCCTTAAGGCCTGTGATTGTGCTGCACACTGATTTTGTCTTTTATGTGTTGTCTGGTTTGTGACGGGAAGTGCAGGTTGTTTGGGTGTCTGCTTTGGAGGTCTCTGATGCTTTTGCAGGTTTTTATTTAGAGCCTCCAAGTATGATTTTGTGTATTTATGTGTATTTTTTGCCAGTGCTGTTTTAGTATGTCTGTGTGCAGCTGGAGTTGTGGTGCAAGGTTAACCTCCTCTTGACTGTCTGTTTCAGTCTTGGGTGGAAACAGCTTAGCTTCCAGTTTGGCTGGGTAATTGCATCTCTCGCATATGTTAGTGTTTTGTGGTAGGAAGAGAGGATTGTCTGTGTACATGAGGCAGTTGTAACATTGCCTCAGGATACCCAGATTCACCACTGGAGAGTGCACCTGAAGTTGCCCATTGGTCATGCCTGAATAGTAGAGTGAGCTGCTTAGTCGCTTGGTTGGTGAAGGGTGAATAAAGAGCCTTGCCCTGCTGGGCAATCAGTGTCCGGGTATATTAGTGCTTGCTATTAGGTCTGAGCAAGTGCTAGGCTGTAAGATGCTTTCTGAGTGCTTAGGTTGAGAGTTAGACTAGTTTCAAGGGAAAAACTGAAGAGGAGACTTAGTGGAACCGAAAATAATTTAACCGTAGCTAACTGGCACTGCCCGGTGCGCAAAACCGTGCAAACAACATTTTTATAGTAGGGAAATGAAAGAGATAGAAATTATTCCAAAATGGTCAATAAACTACTAACGTCTGGGCTGGAACCACTCCTCCAGGGACAAGATAGGTTGCTCAAAGCTCCCCTCTCTCACAGGTGAACAGAGAAACTTCCTTCTATCCAATTAAGGTATGAGCAACTCAGAAAGTAGTATCACATCCCTGAATTCAGCACTAGCCTGAAAACTGCACTATACTAGCTTAGAAAGGTGGGAAACAAGGATTCTTTTTTTGTTTTTTTTAAAGATAAGGCAAAAACAGTAAAAAGAATACACTTAAAACAGTTTTAAAAGACTGCAAACGATCTGAAAAGGCTATCACACTTTAGTGTGTGGCCTACAACAGTTAAACAAATTATTTAACAAAAAAACGCTTTTTAAAAGTACAGGCAGTCAAATAAGTACAATATGTGAAAAAACAAGCTTTTAAATCACAATAAACACTGTAAAATCTGCGTTTAGGTGGAAAACAGTTAAGTACAGCAAGAAAGTACAGAAAACTGATACTTAATTACTCCAAAGTCTCTCTCCTAAGCTAGAAGGCTTGTATCAGTTTAAGGCTTTCTAGTGCCACCAGTAGGTTAGTTACAGGAAAGATGGGAAACAAGCGCAGATGTGGTCTTTTAAACCAGAAAGTTGACAGAGACGGACAAACTGTCCAAATGGTCAATAAACTACAATTTCTGGGCCAAGAACCTCTCCTCGCATGGTAGACAGACTACCTAGTGCTTAGCACTCCCACTGATAAGCTAGAAGGCTTTCTTCCAACGCAGAAAGGCTTGCGGGGCCCAGAAGTTTACCATCAGTCCTGGATGCAGCAACTCGGTATCTGGACAAGGCTAGTTACAGGAAAGATGGGAAAGAAGCACTAGTGTGGCTTTTAAACCAGAATGTTGAAAGAGATGGAAAAAACTGTCCAAATGGCCAATAACTACAATATTTGGTTCAGGAACTACTCGTCTTGGGATAGATAGGCTACCTAGTGCTTACCACTCCCACTGATAAGCTAGAAGGCTTCCCTCCAACACAGAAAGGCTTGGGGGGCTCAGAAGCTTACCAACAGTCCTGGATACAGCAAGTCTGTATCTGGACTTGACTAGTTACAGGAAAGGAAGGAAAGAAGCTTAGATTTTTTTTTTTTTGTTACAGAAGAGCAACTGAAACAGCAGTAAATACAACTCAAATTGTAGTGCAGGCCAGCATACCCGAGCGTGTAGCAACACTATGGCAAATACAGTTCAAATAAATGCAATTAAATTAACAAATGACTAAAAAACAAGTGCAGAAGGCAGTAAATTAGGTTACTAACAAGCAGTAATAAGTGCGGATTAAGAGTGACTGAACAGATAACAGCACACAGAAGAGCAACTAAGACAGTTACAGTAAGAGCAGATGAATAAGAGATATATATATGTGTATATATATATATATATATATATATATATATATATATATATATATTTTTTTTTTTTTTTTTTTTTTTTTTAGGGAAGGAACAGAGCAGGATTAAGAGGCTACAGGGGTTGTCCTTCCCAAATGCTCTCTTTGTATACAGTAGGAGTGCCTGAAGTCAGAATATGACCTCACTGCACTCAGTTGAGTGAACAAATGAGATGGGCCCAGGAGGAGTATCCAAATACAAATCTACAAAAGGGGAGAGCAATTTAAAAGCCACAAACATTAATGTGCAGTTATCACATGCATCATATGGGTCATATAGAGGCTGTATGGGCAAAGAATATGAGGAGGTGTCAGACATCAGACACCATGCTTCAGTATGCCCTGGGGGGTTGTAGTGAGTGTGGATGTGGACATACACACCATACAACACACACACACACAAACACACAGGGTGCAGGTTCTGTCATGCATGGGTGCATGTCTACACGCATGTGTGGTGGTCAACTGTGCCAGCAGGGTGTTCATGGGTAGGCGATGGGTATATCTTGGCATCAGGTCACATGACAATGGTCTGCATTGTGGCTCAGGCCTGTAGTTACTGCATTTGCTCACACAGGTGGGTATTGCATCCCCCATACAGTCACCTGAGTGACTATTGTGTGTGGCGAATGCTGTACACCACATGCCATGTATGTGTTCCTTAGTCCATGACATGGATGGTGTCTGGGATGTGTACACCTCCCACATGCATATACAGTGACATGGAACTGTACCTGGGGTGTCTGGCCCATGTTGTGAACACAGATTTTCATCAGATGTGCCAGTCTTGCCCACCTGTGGCAGGAACTGGTACTGGGCAGCAGGTTTACCCTTCATCTACATTGATGGCATGCCAACAGCCTTCTCTAATGTCAGTGTCATCTGTCCATACAGGACATGTTGTCAGGCATGGTATGTCCATTGCGAGTCACATGTGAAGACACCACAGGTGGTGCAGGTGTCCATTGGAGAACATGGTAGAGGTGCAATGTCTGCATGTACGTGCATATTGGACAGATGGGCAGTGTGACATGCCCTTTGTAGCCCACTGCTATCACTGCATAGCTGCTATCACTGGCCAATATACAGTGTACTACACACATATTGGCTGCTGCCTAGGCATGTGTGTTCATATGACACATGTTTTGAGTGTGTGCTCTGGGTAATAGTGGGGTTGCTATCCTGGATTGTCTGGTCTTGATGTCACATGTATGGGTATGGCTTTGCACCCCAGCCTCCCAGCTAATTTACATCTGTTATCCCTGTATGGTTGACATTGTGATATATAGTAGGTCCAACATAAAATAAATTAGCAAAACCCCCTCCACAATGCCCAGAGTTGACGCACACTCACCTCTCCACAGGATACGAGTTACAAACACACACAACACACCTGTCATGTCTGGCAGTAGAACCCATACCTAACTACTTTATTACACTACAGCACAACATGGTTATGGTATGTACCATGGACATTACTGGAGTACTATTTCCCCAAAGGTTTATTTCACAGTGAATGACATCAGTAGGTTTACCAAAGTAGGGCATTTCAACTGTACTGCAAGTGATGAGCCTAAAATGTATTGCTCCCTATGCAGACAGTGAGACACACACAAAACATCCACAACTGACATGTGTGGGTATAGAAATCCTGACCAAGGTCTATATTACACTACAGCATAGAGTTGTTATAGGATGCACCACAGGGGTTACTAAACAACTTTTTCCCCAAAGTTTTACTTCACAATGAATGACATCAGCAGGATTGACAATGTAGGACATTTGAAATGTACTGTGAGTGACTAGCCTATGATGCATTGCTCCATGCACAGACATTGCAACACACACAAAACATCCAGAAATGCCATGGGTGGAGATGGAACCCTACCACAGTTCTAAATCACACTACAGCAGTACGCAGTTAAAGGACAACCTACAGAGATTACTGGGCTATGACTTTCCCACAGGTGTATTTCTAGGTGAGTGACATCAGCAGCCTTGCCAAAGTCGAGTATGTGTATTGTACAGGATGTGAGTAGCCTAAAAAGCATTGCTCTCTACTCAGTCAGAAACACACCAACACACAGTTACCAGGTCTGCAGTTAGAACATCTATCTCACTACTTTATCACACTACTGCAATACGCAGTTACAAGACATGCTACTGAGATTACCGGGCTATGGTTTCCCCAGAGGTGTATTTCTAGGTGTGTGACATCAGCAGCCTTGTCAAGGTCAAGTATGTGTATTGTAAGGGGTGTGAGTGGCCTAAAAAGAATCACTCTCTACTCAGTCAGACACACACAGATTCACACACTAACACACAGGTCAGGGGTTAGAACACCTACCTCACTACTTTATCGCACTACAGTAATATGCAGTTACAAGCTGCACTATGGAGATTACTGGGTTATGATTTCTCCAGAGGTGTATTTCTAGGTGTGTGACATCAGCACCCTTGCCAAAGTCAAGTATGTGTATTGTACGGGGTGTGAGTGGTCTAAAAAGCATTGCTCTCTACTCAGTCAGACACACACAGATTCACACACTAACACACAGGTCAGGGGTTAGAACACCTACCTCACTACTTTATCACACTACAGTAATATGCAGTTACAAGCTGCACAATGGAGATTACGGGGTTATGATTTCTCCAGAGGTGTATTTCTAGGTGTGTGACATCAGCAGCCTTGCCAAAGTCAAGTATGTGTACTGTACGGGGTGTGAGTGACCTAAAATCATTGCTCTCTACTCAGTCAGACACACACCAACACACACAGTTGCCAGGTCTGGAGTCAGAACACCTACCTCACTACTTTATCACACATCAGCAATATGCAGTTCCAAGACACGCTATAGAGATTACTGGGCTATGATTTCCCCAGAGGTGTATTTCTAGGTGTGTGACATCAGCAGCCTTGCCAAAGTCGAGTATGTTTATTGTATGGGGTGTGAGTGGCCTAAAAAGCATTGCTCTCTATGCAGTCAAACACACACACACACACACACACACACACGCACATTCACCAAGTCTGAGGTTAGAACACCTACTTAGTTACTTTTTCACACTACAGCAGTATGCAGTTACAAGATGCACTACGGAGACTATTGGGCTATGATTTCCCCAGAGGTGCATTTCTAGGTGTGTGACATCAGCAGCTTTGCCAAAGTCGAGTATGTGTATTGTGTGGTGTGTGAGTGGCCTAAACAGCATTGTTCTCTACTTAGTCAGACACACACACCAACACACAGTTGCCAGGTCTGGGATTAGAACATCTACCTCACTACTTTATCACACTACAGCAAGATGGAGTTACAAGACATGCTATGGAGATTACTGGGCTATGATTTCCCCAGAAGTGTATTTCTAGGTGTGTGACATCAGCAGTCTTGTCAAAGTTGAGTATGTGTATTGTACGGGGTGTGAGTGGTCTAAAAGGCATTGCTGTCTACTCAGACACACACCAACACACACAGTTGCCAGGTCTGTGATTAGAACACCTACCTGGAGATTACTGGGCAATGATATCGCCAGAGGTGTATTTCTAGATGTGTGACATTAGCAGCCTTGCCAAAGTCTAGTATGTGTATTGTATGGGGTGTGAGTGGCCTAAAAAGCATTGTTCTCTTCACAGTCAGACACACACACACACACACACACACACACACACACACACACACACACACACACACACACACACACACACACACACACACACACACACACCTGCCAAGGTCTGGGTTTAGAACACCTACTTAACCACACTACAGCAGTACGCAGTTGCAGGATGTGCTGCAGAGTTTAGTAGACTATGATTTCACCTGAGGTGTATTGCTAGGTGAGTAACATCAGCAGCCTTGCCAAAGTCGAGTATGTGTATTGTACGGGGTGTGAGTGGCCTAAAAAGCATTGCTCTCTATGCAGTCAAACACACACACACAGCTTCACCAGGTCTGGGATTAGAACACCTACCTCACTACTTTATCACACTACAGCAAGACGGAGTTACAAGACATGCTATGGAGATTCCTGGGCTATGATTTCCCCAGAGGTGCATTTCTAGGTGTGTGACATCAGCAGCCTTGCCAAAGTTGAGTATGTGTATTGTATGGGGTGTGAGTGGCCTAAAATCATTGCTGTCTACTCAGGCTGACACACACCAACACACACAGTTGCCAGGTCTGTGGCTAGAACACCTACCTCACTACTTTATCACACTACAGCAATACACAGTTACAAAATGTGTTATGGAGATTACTGGGCTATGATTTCCCCAGAGGTGTATTTCTTGGTGTGTGACATCAGCAGGCTTGCCAAAGTCGAGTATGTGTATTGTAAGGGGTGTGAGTTGCCTAAAAAGTATTGCTCTCTTCACAGTCAGACACACACACTTGTCATGTCCGGGGTTAGAACACCTACTTAACCACACTACAGCAGTATGCAGTTACAGGATGCGCTACAGAGTTTACTTAACCACACTACAGCAGTATGCAGTTACAGGATGTGCTACAGAGTTTACTAGGCTATGATTTCCCCAGAGGTGTATTTCTAGGTGAGTGACATCAGCAGCCTTGCCAAAGTCAAGTATGTGTATTGTATGGGGTGTGAGTGGCCTAAAAAGCATTGCTCTCTACGCAGTCAGAAACACACATTCCCCAGGTCTGGGGTTAGAACACCTACCTAGCTACTTTTTCACACTACCGCAGTACACAGTTACAAGATACAGAGATTACTGGGCTATGATTTCCCCAGAGGTGTGTTTCTAGGTGTGTGACATCTGCAGCCTTGCCAGTGTTGTGTATATGAACTGTACTGAGTGTGAGTAGCCTAAAAAGCATTTCTCTCTACCCAGGCAGAGACCGAGACATGCACATACACACACTCACACAGTTGCCAAGTCTGGGGTTAGGACTCCTACCTAACTAGTTTATCAGTACAACAGTACACAGTTATGGGACGCACCATGGGGATTACTGAGCTACAGCTCCCCCAATGGTGTATTTCACATTGGATGACCTCAGCAGGCTTGTCATGATACTGCTATAGGGAAGGCGATGTATGCATGGGCCATAACCCATTCATGTAGGGGTTGACATGCCACATGCGGGCACACATGGGGTCATATGCCACAGGTACATGTATACAGCTACTAGGTGACAACTTCCTTGTACAGTCATGTTGCACAGCTGGCACGTGCAACAAGCCATCATGCTGACAGATACTGGTGGCTAGTATCTGCAGTGAGTGACACTCGCACCTCATGTGTTTGGGGCCCTTTGGCTGTGTGCTGGGTGAGACAGGGCCAGATGGATCCTTGGCACGGTCACCCTCTCCAACACATCTTTGTCCATCTACCTTTGGCTTATTATAGTGTGTTGTCCTTACATATATGTCTGTATTCCTATCCAATGTGTGTGCAAGGCAGGAGTGGTGCATACTGACATGTGTCTGCAATGAGAACTGCAACTTCCATATATGTCTGGTCCACCGTTGTTTGTTGACATGGCCTTCTTGTGTTTAAGTGTGTGAGCATGCCCAGTATGGGCTTTCAGTATGTTGCTGACTGACATTGCCTTCATTCCTCTAAGTGTTTGAGTATTCCCAGTATGGCCATTTATATTGCATGTGTGGATCAAGTCCAGGTGGTTTGTACTGCAGTACTGACCTTTGTGTTGTACACCGACTGGTAGCATGCTGTATCTGCAGGGTATACATCAGTCATTTGGCATTGACTGTTGCTACACTTCTTCATAGTGGGAGGGTGGACACCAAACTGTTTCTACATTTCTACACAGGGGTAGGGGGGCACACCTGACTGTTACTATAAGTGTACATAGGATGGTGGGGCACACCCTACACTTTTACACAGTTGCTAGGACTGTACTGGTATGTCAGATATACCATTTCAGTCTGTGATCTTACCTATCGTGCTGGCTAGAGGCATACCAGTGTACTACAGATCATAGCTTTCACTACCTACATATTAGTTTCTGACTTCCTAGCCTTCCCAACTTACATCCAACTGGCTGGCCTGCTGTAGTCTGTCTGTGTATGGCTGGGGTAGGGGTTACCCATGGGGCTCATTCAGAGGCCATAGTACAGAGTTTGTTTGTGTTTGTCTACACCTATCCTGCTGGCTGTGACTGTAGTTGGGTATGTGCCCCCAACTGGCATGTGTGAGTCACTTATCATGTGAGTATCCCAGTATTGAGCGTGGTGATGCAGGGCTGCCTATGTCAGATGCATATAGTACACTCCCTATACATGGTTGAGCACAGGTAGTGTCATGTTCGACATCCCTTTTACTGTATGTATGAGTCAGAGAGAGGTGTCATTCCCTGGGTCCCTACTGTGTCAGTGCATGTGCTATGCATTGCCTCTTTGCCAAGGCCAAGGTATACTGGGCATGCCTCCTTCTGCCTATTGGGGCAGGCTCAGGTTGTTCCTCCTCCGAGTCACTCTGCACCTGTGCAGGCCTTGGCACTGGTGGGGGCTGTGTGGCCCTGCTCCATGCTGTTCCTGCTGCAGCTGTTTCCCCGCAGGATCATATTGTGTAGCATGGCACATACAAGGACAATTTGGGTACATGTAGTTGGTGAGTACTGCAAGGCTCCACCGGATGTGTCCAGGCACCGGAACCATGACTTGAGCATCCCAAACACACACTCTATTATGATTCATGTTTGTGCGTGTGCGTCATTATGAAGTTCTTGTTTGGGTGTGTGTGCATTTCTGATGGGTTTCATCAGCCATGGCTCCAGTGCATATCCAGCATCCCCCACTAGGTGACCGTGTGGGATGTCCCCATTGGCAAATGTCTGGTACAGCTGCGTCAGATGCCAAATGTGGGAATCATGGTAGCTTCCAGGGCAGCCAGCACACACATTCATTATTATGCCCTGGGCATCGCACATGACCTGGCAGTTGGAGGGGAAGCCCTTGCAGTTGATGTAGACCCTATCCTGCTCACCTGGTGGTGCTTTAATGTGTATGTGCGTGCAGTTTATAGCACCCACTACCTCAGGGTATTCTGCTATTTGTTGGAAGAGACGCATATTGCTGGCAAATGCCTCACGGGTGATGGGGAAATATACATGCTCACTAACATGTGCTGACATGGCATCCAGGAACTGGTGGAGTACCCTGGATGCTGATGCCTGTGAAATACCCATCATATCCCCAGTTGGCCTTTGGAAGGTACCTGTAGCTAGTATTCTTAGGCCTACACATACCTTGGTATCCACTGGGATGGGTTCCCCTCTGTTAGTTCTGCATGTGAGGCATGGCCGGCACAGCTTAAGAATTTGCTGTAGGAGGTCCATGTCTTTCCTATAGAGCTCCACTATCTCCAGCTCATGTAGCCCTTGATAGGTTACCCTGGGTCTGTACACTCTTCTCCGCCTCCTCACTGTAACTTGTTCAGCAGCATTCACATCCTCACCACCCTCAACCTCTTGCACATGCAGTTTTATGATAGCAAATGCAGCCCCTAACATTTTTTTCTCTTGCTTTAGTTTTGTAAAATTTCCCCAACTGTATACACTGGTGGTGCAGAGTTTTTGAGAAAAAAAAAGGGGGAATTGTGTTTGCATAGTTTATAGTCGTGTGCTGGGATGGTCTGGTCTACTGCCTGTGTAATTGGCTGATTCTGATACATTTCACCTGTCAGCTACGCTAATTCTCCTTGATTACCTTCCTACTGCTGTTTTCCCTTCCCATTGCCTCCCTGTTTAAGCCCATGTGCGTGCTGCGAAAATGGAGTGCTCATATGTGCACAAAGCTGCTTTTTCCTGGTTTAACTTCCTTTTTCTTCCTGTAAAACCTGGTGCACGGCACGCACACCCACTTACACTTTTTAAAGTGTGCTAAGCAGGTTTAGACACACCCCTAGCTTAGCTGTGCTAAACTAGGAGCAGTCCCGAGCCACAGGTCTCCAATCCACTTACAGTATGCCTGACACACACCCCCATGATGTCACCTATATCCTAGTCTTGCACCCAGCTATTTATACTCTTATACTCTTGGGACCTGCCTCACACACTGGGAATATCTTGCATAGGATTGCCTGCTAATGCATAGTTACATGTCCCACACTCAGCCTCCCCCCTTAGCAACCACTACTCACTGGCCAGGTTGTCTTTTGCCTGCCATTAACTTGCATGGAAGAATATTGATTTTTGTTAAAATGCTCATTTTCAGTTTATTTTCTTATTTTCCCCCGATCCCGTTTGTGCTCCACTGCCCTATGATTAAACAGCCGAGATCGGCGAAAAAAAAATAAAAGTTGTTTGATTTATTTTTTAAACAGTTTGCAATGCCAATGGCCTTCTACTTGGCCTTTGGCATGCTTCCTCAATAATATGCAGCCTTTATTTGGAGCTGTCATAGCTCCATTTTGGAGTTTGAAGAAATGTACTCAGTTACTAACCAAGTACATTTCTACAGATTGCACTTGCCTTGCACAGACTATTGCAAGCTTCTTGGATTGCAATATCACCTCATTTGCATGGATTTCTCCAGTAAATGAGGTGATTTGCATACCAGGGCTTAGTCCGTGCAAGATTCGTGCTGGAGCTTTTGTGCACGCCCCTGCCGGTTGTTCCTGGATCGCACAGCAGACATATTGCCTGCGTGAGCTACTGCGCTCATTGCATACCAGGGCTTAGTCCATGCAAGAATAGAGCTGGAGCTTTTGTGCATGCCCCTGCCAGTTGTTCCTGGATCGCACGGCAGACATATTGCCTGCGTGAGCTACTGCACTCATCTTTCACTTCATGCAGGCTTTTGAAAAGTTTGCTTTTACTGTTAAGACATGCATGCATAATTTGTTTGTAAAGTATGGAAGAGCAATTCTTTTAATAAAATAAAGCTAATTTGTGCTGCATAGATGCACCTTGCTTCTCTGAGTCTTTCTAAGCATTCAGCATGGGTCTCACTGTCCACTGAAATCTCCAAAGCAGCTGAAAAATAAATAAGGAGAGAAAATGAGAAAAACATTATGCATGTGTTGGTTATCTACAGCTGTCTATATCAGGTAAAGTATCTTTATCTGTATTCTTTCACATCTGTGGGATGTCATCAGCCCTAAGCACATCCAGCCACTAATTGAGTTGTTCCTGCTTGCAACATTTTAGGTCATTGTAATGATGCCTGCATTGCTCTTCCGTGTATTTGTGTGGAATGCTAGTCGCACTGGAGATTGTCTTGTCTAGACTGTTTCAAGTCTCCAATTTATATTGAGGCCCGGTATAATTCTCCTGCAACAGCCTATGGCTGTAGCACTTTAAATTAGTGCAATGAATATTCTTGATTCCTGTACACATCATCTTTAAGCCCTGAGTTTTGCACCAACAGTGCCAGCTCCTGCCATGTGTGCCCAGGTCATCCAACAATTAAAGTGTTTTCCTAGTAATTCATGATATCATGTTTTACTGCCAGTGCACAAATCTGCCATACCTCTCAACTTGGAATAATCAAAAATCTGCAGAAAGGCCCATGAAAAGTAGATACAACTAGCTAAAAATTGGTATATTGATTAACATAAAATTTGCATACATAATTAAGTAATCCCACCCACTCTGGTGGAATTGTGAGATATTAATTTTTAAAAGCAAACTGAACAAACAAAACACTAAATAAAAATATAAAAAGAACAATAGTGTTTTATTTATATAAATATCTGAACTCCATACAAATGCTTAAGTAAAATATGAGTCTGAACCATATAAACTCAGAAAAGGAGCTTTCTGTGATTCTTCACTGAGCCGTGTCTCTACATTATTTGAAGATATGATACAAATTCAAGCATAGCCTAGCATTACTAAGCACTGATTTTGTCCTCTTCATGCTATGGGAAAGGAAACTACCAGAATTGTTCCTGCATCACTTAAGAACTTTAACTTAAGCTTGTTATTACATAAACATGGTATTTCATTTCAAGAAAAGAAAAGAAATCCACTAACCCAGATGAACAAAGATGACTACTTATGAACTATGATGATTGTTTATTAAACACAACAATTCCTTATTAACTAAGCATTTCCCATTTGGGATTTCTATGTTATACATGATAATTTAATAAAAATGTTTCCTGATTAAATAAAAAAAAGTTGTTACACTGTTTGCCATTAAAATGCAGTGTATTCAACATGCAAGGAATGCACATTCCTCTCTCACTAAGTCTCGCTCACTAGCAAGTGTTGCTTGATCATTTGTTGAAGGCTGAGGTTCTTTTGTATCAATGTCAGATAAGTGATTCTGTAAAGAAGGTCAAAATGGTACAGACTTTCAGTTTATGTAAACAGTGGCATAGCCAGACTTTATGCCACCTGGGGCTGATTTTTAGTTTGCCACCCCTCCCTCCTCACAAAATCATGGTCAAATGGGGCTCCCATACACAGCCCTCCCCCTGCAGCCATTCCAGTGTTCCATTACTTGGCTATTTCTACCCATTTACTATAAACACTGTATTGTGCATACTGGTTTCTGCTTTACTTATACAATGATTATTTAGATTTTATTTAAAACTTTTATTTTAAATTTTATAGCACAAACACTGATAGACATCTGATAAACAAAGCAATATGGTCTCATAATGAAAACAGACATAACATTAAAACTTCTCTGCCCTTGAAACTCTCATTCATTGAAACATCACTAAAACCCACATTCAAAGAAAATGCATCTGGCTAATATCAGATAAAGTTTACCTTTGGGCTATTTTCAAATCATAGGTCCCCTGCACACATATTTAGGACCATACAAACATCCATGTGTTCTTTGTTTCACCTTCCTGATTGTGTTAAGTTATATTCCTTACATAATACAGCACACTTGTTAGAGCATGTTTTAAATGTATCGTTCTGAACATTTTCCAAGTAAGCAATGAAACAAAGTGTATGAACCAATAATGACAAAACTGCCCAATTCAGAACATTCCATCATAAAAATCTACTAAAATGTCTATCATTGCAATCCACCAATATCAGTAAATATGCACAATCTCTGCAAAAGTAAAAGTTATCTAAATAATTCCACATTAAAGAGATCTGTAACTAAAGAGGTTGCTGCTAGCAAACAACTTCATATTTCATTGTTTCATCTACAAATAAAGTGCCTGTTCCCTTGAAGAATAAATTGCCTATATTACATTAAAAAGGATAAGCTAGTAATATTGCAACAGCGAATGGATGGCAAACTGGTAACATTTTCATAGTTACTAGATATCATCTCCAAATGAGGACATTTTCAGGACTGCAGCATCCACCCCCCCCCTTAAAGTACAACAGTACAGTATCAGCAATCCATCTACATACTGTGGGAGTAAAACCCACAGCCTTCTACATCAAAAGGAAGCATACTACCTGTTGTGCTACTAACAACACAAACAGACGTGGTATAAGCAGCACTAAACATCTATTCCCCTGAAGTTCTGAGTTCCTTGTAAAATTCACTTGCCACTCCAGTATATCTCTCAACTTTGCATCACAAGAAATCTGGAAAAAGCCAACATTTATTGGGAGGAACAAAGGCCCCAAACCAGGGACACATTTTAAACATTGCTTGTATAATCTTAGAAAGTTTCTAAAATAAAATATTTTGTGTTACCATGAGTTTTCTGAAATATAGGAAGACTTAAATTTAAATGGCTATCATTATTTAGTGAATTCAGTTATCACTGATTTGCCAGAAAAAACATGAATTTTAAGAGGAACAGACTAAAAGTATGAACCAAACATTCCAGTCATTCTATGAAAATCTGAAGAGTAGAGAGCTATGGACTCAACTCCTTAAATCACAAGTGGTGGTATCGGTAGAGCATTCAGGCTCTTGTTTCTTGTACCTCAGGTACAGGGTTTGAGCCTGAGTAACACAAACCACCACATATACCTGACATACACACAGCAAAATACTTTAAACACACAGCACTTGTTAACAACAAATTTCCTTAAATGCTGTATTTGAAATTGTGCGGGTGCCCTTAAAATTAAACTATTAAAGTAAATATAGTCTCAACTGTGCCACCCCTCTCTTAAAGTAAATACAATCTCAAAAGTGCCACCCCTCTCACTACCACTAATTATACCACTGGACCACTCTGCAAGCTATTTTTTAGCCTTACCAAACTGAATAACTGCTGCTATCCATCAGCTAAAAGACCCTTCCTTCAGTCAGTTATGAACAGTAATACACATGTTTGTACTGTGTTAACTGCTGGGCAATGTCCTTAACAGAAGAGGACTACTTAATTTATAACCACTGTGCTCCTAAAATGTGCTCTGTCATAGGCATAAACTACATCCAGAAAGATAATGCATGGCATTGGTCTAAAAGTGTGTGTTCATTTTCAAAATACAACTCTATACCATGGCACACTTAGCCACTGAATAAATAAATTAATTGCATAAAATAACAAGAGGAACACAAGACAAGTTAATACCAGAGTACCACATAAATAGTTATCAAGCAAGAAAAGTGCATGGCATGCAAGTTTCTACACAGAGGTGACCTGACACCACTGCACCAGAGAACATCTGTAGTTAACAAACTGCTGCAGTGAAAAGATAGTCTGCAAATTAATTTACTTACACTAGATTCAGCCACTTGCCACTTCTTTGGATTAAGGGCATCCAGGTGCTGTGAACCATACCACTCTGCAAAGAATTTTGTAAAATATCCTGATTTTTGCCCAATATTTTTAGTCTGTCCCTTATAGAACTTATTGAGTAGGACAATATTTTATTTTTGTATACCATAACCCCCCTTTACTCTGTCTTACTAAAGCTTATCAAATATTGATCTTTGTGTAATGGGGAAGGAGGTGCGCCATACATGAGTTGAGTGGTTTGTGTCTTGAAGCATACCTCTCAACCTCTTAGTGCAGGAGTCAGGGATGCAAATGGGGGAAGGGTTAAAGACAGATTTTAAGTAATGTTTTACTAACTTTGAAAGTTGCTGGAATGACAGGGGTTGTTTAGCATTTGCATTCTGAATGACATGAAATAAACTTAAGTGTCTGTCATTATTTACTGACTACAGTCCTTAAAAAGTTGCCAGAATATCACAAGTTCTGCCGCAGACTAGCTCTCATAAACAGTTTGAGAACAAAACATAAATAACAGTTACAGGAATATTAACATAATACATAAAAAATGGACACATGCTGGTAGTAACTAACAAGTTAATACAGATTGTGTGTCCCACATCGACCAAAAAAAAAACAGGCTAACAAATCGCAACTGCAATGAACTGTCTGGTAGAACAAGTGAATCTGGTGCACAGTACAATGTGCTTAACCTTAAATCCAGCTACATTATATGCGTTGACTGCAGACAATATTTTAAAAAAAACTACACAGCCTGTTAACTGATTCATGGCAATAGGGCATGAATGGTATGCATACATTACATATGTTTTTTTTTTTTTTTTTAATTACCTGGAGCTGGAGATCAAGCCTCTGGGGAAAGTAAATGTTCTCATCCTGGAAGTGCATGCAGACAACGGGCACTGCTGCACTGGGTCTTGGGCTTGGCAGAAGTTAGAAATTACCACTTAAACCAGCAAAGAGAGGCAACCAAGAACACTGTTCTAGCATGACAGAATACTTTATTTTCCGCTTTCATCTTTAAAACCAGACTTCTTCAGAATCAACCATCATTTCCCAAGAACACTTTATAATCATTATAACTTCCTATCAGATTACAAAGCACTATCACATGATCTAAAATAATAAAATGGCCATTTAAATAAACAGTTAAATAATTATTTAAATAACTATTGAAAACCATAACTCACAATATGTAAAAATTAATGCAGAACTTTCCTCCTTCTATTTTTTAGAACTATTTTATTTTTATATTTCCATTTATTCCCGGAAACTTGTCAGCCCCTAACCTAAATTGCCATATAGTCTCGCTTTGTTCAATTTTGTTCTGGTAGCTGCCACCGTGTAGGTCATTAGAAACAAATTTTAAGATAGAAAAATACATTTCTTGAATAAACTGTACAACTTAGAGTGTTTATAGAGAGCATTCTTTATATCTTTATTTTTGATAGCAAACATATGTTCTCTAATTCTCTCTTTTAAACTTCTACTTGTCATTCCAACATAAAAGTTGCAACATCTGGAGCAAACAGAAATATAAACTAAACCCTTTGTATTGCAATTAAGTCCCAAGTACTGGAATGGTACAGTCCAAATGATTTAAATTAATATATGGTTCTTCTAAAATATATCTACAAAAATTGCAATTATGACACTTAAACACTCCTTTAGATGATTTTCTATATAAATTAGAAGGGACTGATGTAGTTGTATCTCTCTGTAATAAGGTTTTAATATTATAATTATTTTTATATACAAACTTTGGACAGTTCCCAACCACTTTATACAACTCTAAGTTACCACATATTATAATCCAGTTGTCGTAAATAATATTCTTAATATCTTTACTATCAATTGTCATATCCAAATTACACACTAAATAATTCTGATTTAAATATTTATCCTTTGTGGGTGAGTCAAAGTTAAAAATTTTCATTACAAATGGAACTTTTAAAATTGGTGGATAAACAGCACTTCTTTTATCAATTATATTCTTCACTGTCAATTCCAACATTTCCTTATTATAACCCCTTTCTATAAACAATGTAATTATAAACTCAATTTCTTCTGTAAATGCAATTTCACATGTTATCATCCTTGAAGCTATTATAAACTACCCACTTGGGATGTTATTTTTCATAAATGTAGGATGAAGGATGACAACTAGAAAAATGTAAACAATTATTAGAAAAGGTGTTTTTTTCTATACATTTTACTTTCAAACTGATTATAGAAAGTGTTACAATATAAAGTAATATCCAAAAATCTAACTTTTGTCCATGTTTCTCCAATAACAAAAGTTAAAAAACTAGAATCCTTATTCATTTAGTCAACACAGAACTCAGAAATCTAACCTGAGGGACTTGTACCATGGTCTAACTATCTTATATCCTGTGTACCTCAATGTCTTACAATGTGTGCTACACACGCATTTAATTCACAGCTGTAATTTATGCTGTCCATATCATCCAATTCACAGCCATAATTTATGCTGTCCATATCATCCAAGCTGATATTAAATTTTAAATAATGACGAGTTTCACCATGTGTGCACTAATCTGCATGCCTCAAACTATTAATAGTTTATCAAAAACATTTTAACACGTTAAATAATTTTACACAGCTCTGGATGTGAACTATCATACTAATGCAACTACAAGAGTGTGTTATCTCTCCTTGTCACAGACATAGCTTTGCAGCAGGAAAACAAATCATATCTATTATTGAACAGAAATGATAAATATGTGCTGTTTAGTTCCATTTAAAAGCTTGGTAAAGTTATGTGTACACATTGCAAGGCTATCCTGAGTGACATACCCACTGCAGGAAAGGTAGTCTAAATTGCTGTTGTGCCTTTCTTCTCTCTCCCACTAATCATTTGCAGTTGCTATCCATTAGCAGCTAACAGTGCTGTAGAGCCTACACTATGTTTATGTCTGATACATGAAGTCAAAAGTATGGTGTTTATCAGTTCTAATGAGTTCACATCTCATTTTCATATTCACCATATTCAGAGGCTTGAATCAACACTATAAAAAGGTAACCATGTAGTTAGGGAACTTGAAGGTGAGAAGATTTGTGTATTTAGACAAAACAGAAGATTGCTATTCCTCTTGATTTATCTGCAGAGAAGGCTTCTCATTTTGCTAAGGTATGCTTGTACTTTTCAAGTACATTCTAGATTTTGTAATATGTCACAAAGCAACTGACATATCCAGTAGAAAATGAAACTTTTGTCTGCATGCACTTCTTATAGTTCACTGTTGGCATACACATTTTGGCAGGCATTTACATTTCTCAAATAGATAGGATATTAACTTTCATCACAAGTGTTCTTGTTAAAATTGTTATTTTATGATCTTCTATGTTATTGCAGAGAAATGTAATGTACATGTCATTGACACAGTTGTTATGCTTCTGAGATGGTTCAGGGCTACCTTCTGGGGAGTGGTGGGCATAGTGAGAGATGGCTGGCAATTAGAAATTGATTCTTCTGCTGTAAATATGTACACATTCTGATAATTGTGTTGAAAGCATGTATACTAACTTAATTATGTGACTGTCCTTGGTTTATATAAACCTCCATTGGTTTGTTGTTTTGGGAGTGGGAGAGACACCTACCATTTGTGTGTTGCCAGAACAAAATTATGTTTCAAGCACTTTTCTCTTGAAGATGTGTGGCTATCCTGATATTTCAGTGGGAAACATAATATATTAATAAAGTGGTATTCGTTGGTATGGACAAACATTGGCTTGTGTTTGAGGGTGATGTGGGACTACCACATAAACTTCAGTTTTAATAACAGAAATGTGTGTTTCCAGTGCTTAATGCTGACAAATGTGTTCATTAGCAAGACTTTAGTTAGGTGATATTCATGTGCTGTATCCTTCTCTGTTTCATGTCACAAAGGATTATGTCACAAAAGCTTATAAATCCATGTGAACCCCCTTTTAGTGACTCTGCAAATGAAGAGATAATCGAGGTGTTCAGGCACCATGGAACCTTTCTGCTTGCTAGAGGATGTGTGGATATGGCCACCAGAATGCAGATTTGGAACCAGTTAGTGAACAAGCTCAATGCAGTAGGGAGGTGCACCAGGACTTATGATCAGGTGCGTCATTGGGCCACTTATATGATTTCATCATCCCTAAAAACAGCAACTACATTTTCCCATAAACAGGTGGCTATAGGGTGGGACCTGCTCCTGAGCCCCCACAGACACCAAATGAAGAGTTCCTGCCCATGCCAGCAAGGTAGACAGCTCATTGGAAACTGAACATCAACATGTGCTTGATGACAGTGCTGATGTGTCCTTGAGGACAACTGTGTCCCATGAGCAGCTTCCAGGAAAGCCTATATATGGCAAGTTTTAGATTAGCTTGTATAGCAAAATATTTAATTTAGCTAATACTTCCTGGAGGGATTTACTTGCCCTGTACCTACTGATAAATTAATAGACTTACATGACACAGTTGCTCACTATACATGGGCTGTGGGTGGACGTGTCAACCAAGTTTCAGTTATAACTATTCTTACAGAACATATAAGCGATTGTGTATTCACTGCCACCTGTGTTATTCCCATTGTGTTGTTTAATTGGCATCTTTTTTTTGCTTCATTTCTTCCAGGACCGTCCTCCTTACAAAGTGTGTAGTCATCTGCAGATGGTAAGCAACAATGTTGTTTGCTTATTGATGACCATTCTTCACATGTATGCATTTATCTGTATTTGTGATATAGGTGTATTGATTGTCCATATTGCTGTACCATCTGTGGTAGTGGGACCAGTTTTACCTTGTTATCATATAAATTGTTTTAATATTTAGTGTAGTATTCATTTTGTTCCTGACAGTGGAAGTGTAAGACCTATGCACTTGATGTCAGAGTATTGGTAACCTCTGACGATGATGGTGGCCAAACAGAGGCACAGTCAGGGGGTGCCGAGGTTGAATCTGACACAGGTTGAAATTCACCCATCCCCTGGATTTCTGTCAGACACAATCAATATGCCTATGCATACCTATTCCACTGAGCCCTCAGATATTGGATAGGTGGAAGGTGAGACTCTTGATCAGGGTAGTGCGGTTACTGTGGCTTCAGTGCTGGCTGACTCTGGCGGTAGTCAAAGTGAGGATGAGGTGTCATGCAGGAAAGTTGGTAGAGATGCTTAGAGGTGGCCTGTTGTCCATCCTCCACTTGATTTGGTGTGTCATAACATGCCACTTGTCGTATGTTTAGAGCCATCATGGAGGCACAGGCATATTCCTCTAGGGCCTCCAAAGACATGATTAGGGCTGATGTGTTTGACTGCCTCTACCATGTGGCCAGTTCAATGGACTGGATGAATAACACAATGGAAAAGGCAGTGTCTGTGAAGGAACATCTGCTGGGAGGGAGGGAGCATCCACATGGATGTAGATCAGCACCATCATCTGCTTTTATCCAACACTGCCATGCCTGATCATGGTCTCATAGTGGCAATACTTCCACTGTTCTGTCTGTAGTTGAGGTGCCCACACCCAGATGTGGTAGGCTACAGGGTCCTGGTCCTGGTCATACTCATGAGGAGATCATGCCCAGCAGTCATCAGTCACATTCGAGTAGCGCCAGCACATCTGACCATGGGTATGGATATGCCATTGAAATTCCTGACAGAGCCAGTTTTAACTATCAGGGGCAACAGCAATGAACTATTAACTTTCCCATGCACGACTCACCCCTGTCCAACATGCCAGGATGTGGAGGTAGCACACAGCTTGGCTGTGTTCTTGCAGACACTCACTCAAACATTTCACCTTGAGTGCCCATACAGGCACACACACACATAATGGGTACATAGGTCATTCATAAGGCTTGCAGCTCATTCTGTCTCATTGGCCATTGGATAATCAGCTATGTTTCTACCTGCCTCTCTTTCTTACTCAGACACACCCACTATATTTTGTGTCAGCCTTGGTATGCTGCCCACCAAAGCAATACCCTGTACAAATGATAACTGTGCCATCTCCTTGTTTCTATATTTTGGATTCAAGGATGAATAAGTCTTTTTTCTATTACACTGACTATATAAGCATTTTTCTGATGCACAGAGTACAGAGCTGACTGAGTGTTTATTATATATGTGTTTGTGATGCTCTTTTGAAAATTGTACTGCTTTCTTGCAAGGTTTTGTATTCTGTGTATCTTAGATGTATAAGGCCTATTATTTGACAAAGAGCAGGCATCTATTGACATTAGTCAGTCCTGTCACATATTGATGTCATTTCTGAAAAACTCAGACACCTTCTACTTAGGTACATTAACAAATAACTGAAAAAATATTTTGAGATTTCTCTGCTTACTGCTTGCTGTGATGGATTTGCAATGTTCTTAAGACACTCAGTCTTGCTGGCTGGATTCTGCTAAAATTCAAAGTCTGATTATATTTGCATTCACAGTCTGTTGCATACAGAAACTTGCAGAATATACACTGATGAGAGAATATACTTTGCAGCATCAACTTTAAAGAGCAGTAACAAATAACTTTTTATAATAAACCAAACTGGAAAACCGTTGCAGCTTAAAAGTACTGTTCCAACTTTACTTCACATATAGTACAGATGTGAGAGATATAACATTTACCTTAGGACTTGTGTCCCTACCATATCTCTCTAACATAGCTGGATTTATACAGCTCTTTATATACACTTTTTAGTCATGCATAAACATATTTTTGAGAATTGCTTATCCTGTAGAAACAATACTAAACTTCCTTGTTTAACAATGTCTTGCAAGAGACCAGCTTTTCTGACAGTGTGAATATCCTGTAACAGTGTCCTGATGTCCATGTAGAAAAACATATTTTTGAGGAAACACATTGTCTGTATTCTATTTGGATCTGTGTATATGAGCATATGTTCTTATGTCGATGCTGATAAGCATATCCTGTTTTTTATGCAGAAAAACATATTTTTGAGAAAACACATTGTCAGAGATCAGCTTTTCTGACAGTGTGAACATCCTGTATTTTATTTGGATCTTTGTATAAAAAACATCTGTTATCCTGTTGTTCCATGCAGAATAACATGTCATTGTTCTTTAAAAGCAGATTTTGCATTTTTGTTCTTGCATACATCCTGTTTTGAGTCTGTAAGGGAAAAATGTCCATTCTTTAAAAGCAGATTTTGTATTTTTGCTCTTGCATACATCCTGTTTTGAGTCTGTAAGGGAAGAATGTCCATTCAGCAGATTCCTTTTCCAAGCCATGGTCATTTAGTCTGACTGCTGATCACATATTACTTAAACTTTGTTTCTGCATTTAAGCAAGCCTTTTCTTTCAGCATATTTACAACATAATTAATTTCAGATTTATATTCATAAAATCTAACAATTCCCTCTGTTTTTAAACATACTCAAAACATTTTATATAGAAAACACAAGAAACAAACCTTTAGTTTGATACAACAAATCAAAATACAATTTTACATAGTTAATACAATGATATTAAAGTATTACTACCAAAACTGAATGTATTTAACAACGTTTTCTTTTGCAGACCATTCTGTGAAAATATTTTTTATCAGTTATGAGCTGTGTCTGCTTTAACTTGATCAATTTATTCTTTTGCAATCACAGAATTTAATTTATGACTTAGAACTGTTTCATTAACTCTTTGCAGCTGTTAAATTAACTATGAGACAATAACTATGTGCTACTGCAAGCATTTATACACTACTGAAAACACACAATTTCAATGTCATTTTAACCATAACATTGTGGTCAAGTCTTTGAACTGCCCATTAACATCTTGATAAAGTACTGAACTGGGCTTAGATAATAAATATTTGAAAGCAGTTATTTTACTGGGGTAAAACCAATGATATTACAACTTGACAAATTACTTTTGAACTTATTACGATGTATCCTGTACAGTATGTATTTACACAGACTGTTTGCTATTTATGCATTTCAATCTAGTAGGTATCCTTGACCCATTGTTTTCTTTAAATATGTTTTTTTCACACATATTCATTACTAGACATTAATCTCATTTGTACTGAATTCTTCTGCATTTGTACATACAATGACTATAAAGTACATTTAGTCTAATCTTACAAATTTAATAACATTAATATTAAGCAAAATCTTGGAAAATGTTTGTCTCTTTAGAAATATCTAGTGGAACTGATACTAAATCCATATGTCCTGTTATTTTAAACTACATACTCAACAATTATTAACATTGATATTTTTTTATACCAACATTGTTTTGCCAAAAACTTATTAAAAATAGTGACCATTCTTGCTATTAGAAACATTTATGCATTTTGCATATCTTTATTCTCTCTTGTATAGCTTTAATAAAGCAATTTTAAATCATCTCTTGTTTAACCATTATGATAGCTATTAACAACTTGTAAAATATCTTATCCTGTTAGGTTTAATCCAGTTTACCAGTATTTCTAATACACTAGTACCTGTTTTTTCCTCTCCCTAAAAGAGTATTGTCAAGAAGGAATGAGATATTTTTTCCTCTAGCTTTATTTTAGACCCTTATTGTTTATTTTTTCTGTAGCTTTATTTCAGACCCTTGTGCAGTACTGCTTATACAGTCAGTGTAAAACTGAGAAAGTGCCCCTCCCCCTGTAGTACTTCAGCACTGTTTTCCTGCCCTATGCTGTGAGAATAGAATGTGTCAGCCCAACACTTTGGTTATACATTTATTTTATTAGGTTACTAAATAAAGCTTTCACTGTATATTACCTCTAGTAGGTATGTACACCCTCCTGCACAATTGATTTGAACTGTATATATACTATAGCCCATTTGCTGGCTGTACTTGATGAAACAGATTATAAGTGACATCTATGCACAATTGTGACATTTTATTACATTACCAAATAGTGTTGCCTGTAAATATTTTAACAATTATGTTTTAATAACAATGATGCTTTAGAAAAACTCAAGCTACTTTTCTGGCAATCAGTCTTGTTGTTTATCTTATCTTTCCAGCATTTCCTGTAACTATTCATTCAGTCTAGGAAGGTCTTAGCTCACATTTCATACTCTGTAAACTATAGTTAATTCTTTTGGCATTTTTCCTTTAATGTGATTGTGATTTGCATAACTATGCATTTATACAACATAAATAGACATCATTTTACAATTACCTTACATGGATTTCAGTATTTTTTATTATTTATTTATTTAACTATTGAACTGTCCTGCCATTAATTTTACAAAAACTGTTTGAATAATACCATCTGTGATTTTTCTTCTTAAAATTCAGAACTTTAACTGTTTGGTGTTACTATATAATTATAAACAAATTGTAAAAAACAAAATAGATATTAGTTTAACCAACACATTTATATTTATATTATTTATATTTGCTGCTGTCTGCCTTTTGCTTTTGTGTATTGTAAACAAATGTACTCTAGATGAAAAGAACATACATAGATGTCTGTCTTGTATCTGTATATCTTTATGCAAGCTAGTCAGTCTTGTGACTTTATATTTTTATTCTTATTAACTATTTTTATTTAATTTTATGCACTATAACAGTTTTGTTTACGTTTTGACTGTGCTAAGAATGGCATTCATATGCTTTACTTTACTGTAGTACTGATAGATATCTTGCTTTAACTGAATGAAAGTAAAACATTTAAAAAATGATTTGTCTCTATCATCCTACCATGTATGTTTAACCATTTTCAAAACATAAACATATTATAAAATATATTTCTTTTGCACAGATTAACTGTGTATGCAGGAAGTTCCCAGTCTTTGTCAGTTCAGCTAATTTATTTCCTTTATCCTGCAACTGCTGTTGAATTTTCTGGAATGTTGTATGGTCTTTCTGACATTCTTTAGTAAGCTGTTCTGCTGAATTTGAAACTCCTATGCACTTTTGAAAAGATGTATGTATAACTTATCTAAGCTTCCTGAACTCATTGTGTCTGTCTTTTAGAAGTTTACTACATTCCTTTGTAACAAAATGTACTAGAGGTTCTATCAGTAACTGATTTGACTCACATGTGGTGACAGGACATAACTGTTCAACATCAGAATGTAATGGAAACACTTTACCCTTAGTTAATTCTTCAGATCTGTCTTTACAGTCTATTTCTTTCGCAATATGATGCAATATTTTTTATGACATAATACACAAAATGCAGTTTTTGTTGAAGCACACAATAAACATTTGTCATTTTTCACATGGTTTTCTTTGAGATACCAGTCAAATATTGTAATACATTTGCATAATGCCTTACTATCAACCTGCCCTAATAAGGTTTTACATTTACTAATGTGCTGTGTATACCAACATAGCATTTTTTTACATTTGCTTAAATTATGCATGAAAATATCCATACTGTCGAATAGCAACCATACTAAAAAATGTGACGTAGAAAAAGTCTTACCAGTGAGCAAGAAAACAGGTGATCAGGCTGTTGTTGCAGATGGCTGGAAATTTTTCAAAGTCACTTGAGAAGCTGGGAAAGCACAACAGGCAGTGGACTGATGGGCTAGTGGATATCCCCCTTTTCTTGAAGAATTTATGGCACTGCGAATTTCTTGAACTAGTCTCACTCCGGATTGTAGACGTCTAAAAAAACTTTACTACTGAAAGCTGCATAAACTGGAATACTTCTGTTTAGGATTTACACATACATACAAATATTAGTTACTGCAATTTAACTGAAGTGACCCTCTGCAGGGCTTACCATCACTCCTCCTGTGGTTGAATGCAGATTGTAGGTTCAAATGCAGACTAGCTTGCCATTGAAAAAAATTATATGGCGCTAGTCACTCAGCTGCCTCGCCATTGAAAAAATTATTTTGAGATTTACTTTGCTTACTTGCTTGGTGTGATCAGAAGATTCTAGATTCGACTCCTGGCTGGCTCGCCATTGAAAAAATATTTTGAGATTTCTCTGCTTACTGCTTGCTGTGATGGATTTGCAATGTTCTTAAGACACTCAGTTCTTGCTGGCTGGATTCTGCTAAAATTCAAAGTCTGATTATATTTGCATTCACAGTCTGTTGCATACAGAAACTTGCAGAATATACACTGATGAGAGAATATACTTTGCAGCATCAACTTTAAAGAGCAGTAACAAATAACTTTTTATAATAAACCAAACTGGAAAACCATTGCAGCTTAAAAGTACTGTTCCAACTTTACTTCTCATATAGTACAGATGATGTGAGAGATATAACATTTACCTTAGGACTTGTGTCCCTACCATATCTCTCTAACATAGCTGGATTTATACAGCTCTTTATATACACTTTTTAGTCATACATAAACATATTTTTGAGAATTGCTTATCCTGTAGAAACAATACTAAACTTCCTTGTTTAACAATGTCTTGTAAGAGACCAGCTTTTCTGACAGTGTGAATATCCTGTAACAGTGTCCTGATGTCCATGTAGAAAAACATATTTTTGAGGAAACACATTGTCTATATTCTATTTGGATCTGTGTATATGAGCATATGTTCTTATGTCAATGCTGATAAGCATATCCTGTTTTTTATGCAGAAAAACATATTTTTGAGAAAACACATTGTCAGAGATCAGCTTTTCTGACAGTGTGAATATCCTGTATTTTATTTGGATCTTTGTATAAAAAACATCTGTTATCCTGTTTTTCCATGCAGAATAACATGTCATTGTTCTTTAAAAGCAGATTTTGCATTTTTGTTCTTGCATACATCCTGTTTTGAGTCTGTAAGGGAAAAATGTCCATTCTTTAAAAGCAGATTTTGTATTTTTGCTCTTGCATACATCCTGTATTGAGTCTGTAAGGGAAGAATGTCCATTCAGCAGATTCCTTTTCCAAGCCATGGTCATTTAGTCTGACTGCTGATCACATATTACTTAAACTTTGTTTCTGCATTTAAGCAAGCCTTTTCTTTCAGCATATTTACAACATAATTAATTTCAGATTTATATTCATAAAATCTAACAATTCCCTCTGTTTTTAAACATACTCAAAACATTTTATATAGAAAACACAAGAAACAAACCTTTAGTTTGATACAACAAATCAAAATACAATTTTACATAGTTAATACAATGATATTAAAGTATTACTACCAAAACTGAATGTATTTAACAACGTTTTCTTTTGCAGACCATTCTGTGAAAATATTTTTTATCAGTTATGAGCTGTGTCTGCTTTAACTTGATCAATTTATTCTTTTGCAATCACAGAATTTAATTTATGACTTAGAACTGTTTCATTAACTCTTTGCAGCTGTTAAATTAACTATGAGACAATAACTATGTGCTACTGCAAGCATTTATACACTACTGAAAACACACAATTTCAATGTCATTTTAACCATAACATTGTGGTCAAGTCTTTGAACTGCCCATTAACATCTTGATAAAGTACTGAACTGGGCTTAGATAATAAATATTTGAAAGCAGTTATTTTACTGGGGTAAAACCAATGATATTACAACTTGACAAATTACTTTTGAACTTATTTTGGTGTATCCTGTACAGTATGTATTTACACAGACTGTTTGCTATTTATGCATTTCAATCTAGTAGGTATCCTGGACCCATTGTTTTCTTTAAATATGTTTTTTTCACACATATTCATTACTAGACATTAATCTCATTTGTACTGAATTCTTCTGCATTTGTACATACAATGACTATAAAGTACATTTAGTCTAATCTTACAAATTTAATAACATTAATATTAAGCAAAATCTTGGAAAATGTTTGTCTTTTTAGAAATATCTAGTGGAACTGATACTAAATCCATATGTCCTGTTATTTTAAACTACATACTCAACAATTATTAACATTGATGTTTTTTTATACCAACATTGTTTTGCCAAAAACTTATTAAAAATAGTGACCATTCTTGCTATTAGAAACATTTATGCATTTTGCATATCTTTATTCTCTCTTGTATAGCTTTAATAAAGCAATTTTAAATCATCTCTTGTTTAACCATTATGATAGCTATTAACAACTTGTAAAATATCTTATCCTGTTAGGTTTAATCCAGTTTACCAGTATTTCTAATATACTAGTACCTGTTTTTTCCTCTCCCTAAAAGAGTATTGTCAAGAAGGAATGAGATATTTTTTCCTCTAGCTTTATTTTAGACCCTTATTGTTTATTTTTTCTGTAGCTTTATTTCAGACCCTTGTGCAGTACTGCTTATACAGTCAGTGTAAAACTGAGAAAGTGCCCCTCCCCATGTATTACTTCAGCACTGTTTTCCTGCCCTATGCTGTGAGAATAGAATGTGTCAGCCCAACACTTTGGTTATACATTTATTTTATTAGGTTACTAAATAAAGCTTTCACTGTATATTACCTCTAGTAGGTATGTACACCCTCCTGCACAATTGATTTGAACTGTATATATACTATAGCCCATTTGCTGGCTGTACTTGATGAAACAGATTATAAGTGACATCTATGCACAATTGTGACATTTTATTACATTATCAAATAGTGTTGCCTGTAAATATTTTAACAATTATGTTTTAATAACAATGATGCTTTAGAAAAACTCAAGCTACTTTTCTGGCAATCAGTCTTGTTGTTTATCTTATCTTTCCAGCATTTCCTGTAACTATTCATTCAGTCTAGGAAGGTCTTAGCTCACATTTCATACTCTGTAAACTATAGTTAATTCTTTTGGCATTTTTCCTTTAATGTGATTGTGATTTGCATAACTATGCATTTATACAACACAAATAGACATCATTTTACAATTACCTTACATGGATTTCAGTATTTTTTATTATTTATTTATTTAACTATTGAACTGTCCTGCCATTAATTTTACAAAAACTGTTTGAATAATACCATCTGTGATTTTTCTTCTTAAAATTCAGAACTTTAACTGTTTGGTGTTACTATATAATTATAAACAAATTGTAAAGAACAAAATAGATATTAGTTTAACCAACACATTTATATTTATATTATTTTTATTTGCTGCTGTCTGCCTTTTGCTTTTGTGTATTGTAAACAAATGTACTCTAGATGAAAATAACATACATAGATGTCTGTCTTGTATCTGTATATCTTTATACAAGCATGTCAGTCTTGTGACTTTATATTTTTATTCTTATTAACTATTTTTATTTAATTTTATGCACTATAACAGTTTTGTTTACGTTTTGACTGTGCTAAGAATGGCATTCATATGCTTTACTTTACTGTAGTACTGATAGATGTCTTGCTTTAACTGAATGAAAGTAAAACATTTAAAAAATGATTTGCCTCTATCATCCTACCATGTATGTTTAACCATTTTCAAAACATAAACATATTATAAAATATATTTCTTTTGCACAGATTAACTGTGTATGCAGGAAGTTCCCAGTCTTTGTCAGTTCAGCTAATTTATTTCCTTTATCCTGCAACTGCTGTTTAATTTTCTGGAATGTTGTATGGTCTTTCTGACATTCTTTAGTAAGCTGTTCTGCTGAATTTGAAACTCCTATGCACTTTTGAAAAGATGTATGTATAACTTGTCTAAGCTTCCTGAACTCATTGTGTCTGTCTTTTAGAAGTTTACTACATTCCTTTGTAACAAAATGTACTAGGGTTCTATCAGTAACTGATTTGACTCACATGTGGTGACAGGACATAACTGTTCAACATCAGAATGTAATGGAAACACTTTACCCTTAGTTAATTCTTCAGATCTGTCTTTACAGTCTATTTCTTTCGCAATATGATGCAATATTTTTTATGACATAATACACAAAATGCAGTTTTGTTGAAGCACACAATAAACATTTGTCATTTTTCACATGGTTTTCTTTGAGATACCAGTCAAATATTGTAATACATTTGCATAATGCCTTACTATCAACCTGCCCTAATAAGGTTTTACATTTACTAATGTGCTGTGTATACCAACATAGCATTTTTTTACATTTGCTTAAATTATGCATGAAAATATCCATACTGTCGAATAGCAACCATACTAAAAAATGTGTCGAGAAAAAGTCTTACCAGTGAGCAAGAAAACAGGTGATCAGGCTGTTGTTGCAGATGGCTGGAAATTTTTCAAAGTCACTTGAGAAGCTGGGAAAGCACAACAGGCAGTGGACTGATGGGCTAGTGGATATCCCCCTTTTCTTGAAGAATTTATGGCACTGCGAATTTCTTGAACTAGTCTCACTCCGGATTGTAGACGTCTAAAAAAACTTTACTACTGAAAGCTGCATAAACTGGAATACTTCTGTTTAGGATTTACACATACATACAAATGTTAGTTACTGCAATTTAACTGAAGTGACCTTCTGCAGGGCTTACCATCACTCCTCCTGTGGTTGAATGCAGATTGTAGGTTCAAATGCAGACTAGCTTGCCATTGAAAAAAATTATATGGCGCTAGTCACTCAGCTGCCTCGCCATTGAAAAAATTATTTTGAGATTTACTTTGCTTACTTGCTTGGTGTGATCAGAAGATTCTAGGTTCGACTCCTGGCTGGCTCGCCATTGAACAAAATATTTTGAGATTTCTCTGCTTACTGCTTGCTGTGATGGATTTGCAATGTTCTTAAGACACTCAGTCTTGCTGGCTGGATTCTGCTAAATTTCAAAGTCTGATTATATTTGCATTCACAGTCTGTTGCATACAGAAACTTGCAGAATATACACTGATGAGAGAATATACTTTGCAGCATCAACTTTAAAGAGCAGTAACAAATAACTTTTTATAATAAACCAAACTGGAAAACCGTTGCAGCTTAAAAGTACTGTTCCAACTTTACTTCTCATATAGTACAGATGATGTGAGAGATATAACATTTACCTTAGGACTTGTGTCCCTACCATATCTCTCTAACATAGCTGGATTTATACAGCTCTTTATATACACTTTTTAGTCATGCATAAACATATTTTTGAGAATTGCTTATCCTGTAGAAACAATACTAAACTTCCTTGTTTAACAATGTCTTGTAAGAGACCAGCTTTTCTGACAGTGTGAATATCCTGTAACAGTGTCCTGATGTCCATGTAGAAAAACATATTTTTGAGGAAACACATTGTCTGTATTCTATTTGGATCTGTGTATATGAGCATATGTTCTTATGTCAATGCTGATAAGCATATCCTGTTTTTTATGCAGAAAAACATATTTTTGAGAAAACACATTGTCAGAGATCAGCTTTTCTGACAGTGTGAACATCCTGAATTTTATTTGGATCTTTGTATAAAAAACATCTGTTATCCTGTGTTTCCATGCAGAATAACATGTCATTGCTCTTTAAAAGCAGATTTTGCATTTTTGTTCTTGCATACATCCTGTTTTGAGTCTGTAAGGGAAAAATGTCCATTCTTTAAAAGCAGATTTTGTATTTTTGCTCTTGCATACATCCTGTTTTGAGTCTGTAAGGGAAGAATGTCCATTCAGCAGATTCCTTTTCCAAGCCATGGTCATTTAGTCTGACTGCTGATCACATATTACTTAAACTTTGTTTCTGCATTTAAGCAAGCCTTTTCTTTCAGCATATTTACAACATAATTAATTTCAGATTTATATTCATAAAATCTAAGAATAACAATATGCAAGGATCTGCCATTCATTTGTGTTCTTACCCATTTATTTTCCTGTTCCAGCTTCAACACTTATGTTGATAGTCCTGCAGTTACAAGGGTTTTAATTTGGGGTTGGGGTGCCAGCACACACATTCAAGATGATTCCCTTAGCATTACACATGACCTGGCAGATCATGGAGTGAAAGCCATTTCTGTTTATGTGCACCCTTCCCTGTTCCCTGGGTGGTGCTTTGATCTCAATATGTGTGCAGTCTATGGCACCCAGGACTTCAGGGAAGCGTGCTATGGGGTAGAAATCCTGCATAGTTGTAGCTCCATCCTTGGGGGTATGAGGAAAATGTATGTAGTCACTGGCATGATGTAACATAGCATTCAGTAAATGAGGTAGGATCCCAGATGCTGATGCCTGTGATACTCCTAGCATGTCCCTGTTGTTCTTTGGAAGGTTCCTGTAGCTAAACTTCTAAATGCTACACATACCTTGGTTTCCACAGGTATTGGATACCCTCGGTTTGCCCTTGCTGTCAGTTGAGGACGACAAAGGTTATAGAGTTCCTGTACTGTGTCTATGCACCCTGTAGCACTCTATTATTTTTATCTCATGAAGATCATGAAAAGTTAAATGGGTCCTAAACACCCTTTTCCTACATGCCTGAGGTCTATCAGCAACAGCAGTTGCATAGAATTGGGCCTGTTGCACACACACATGCAGAAGAGCAGCAGCAGCAGCATAAACATTAGTTTTATGTAGAGTAGTTTCCATGGCTGTATTCCAGTAGGTTTTGGAACTCGAGGCCAGTAACAGCACTGATTGTTCACGAATGCTTTATAGCTTGTTGAATAGCTCCACCATCTTGGATTGGTTGATTAACATACAATTCAGCTGCTTATGCTATACTTAGCATGCTGCATTGTTTACCAGTTTTGAGCGGCTCTACATGATGTGTACAGTAACTTATTGACTACAGATCAGCATGCTACATTTTTTAACAAGTCATGTAGGCTTTATTGAATAGACCCCTGTGTTTTAAAGAAGTAAATACTGAATTACACAGATATTTACAATTTTGCTGATTTTCTACTAAGTACAGAGCAATGCAAAGGTTTTGGGGATGTGAAAAAAAAAATATTTTTCAGTCATCTCTCTATGGTTTCCGGGTAACATTTAGAGGAAGATAAATAATATGCAATAATGGATGTTCTTTTTCAGCAGATAAATATTAATTATGGGGAAACATTTTGTTTGCTATTCCAAAGGAAAGATTATTTGATTTGTTTAATTTTAATGGGAAAGTTATCACATGCTGAAAGTATTAGTATGATGAGACCTGATAACAAAAATGAATTTCTAGAAATATTGTATGGTGTTATATGGGATGCAATGTAAACCCAATAAAGTGGGGCATTTTCATTAGAACAGAAGGGGTAGTCGTTTTAGACTAATCAGTAGGTTTTGTTTCTTTTTGTTACTTTTGTTCTGTGTTTTTTTTCTTCATTGCACACATATCAGACATTTAAGATAAGAAAGTAGAAAAAAGATATATTATATTGGGAAACTTTTGAGCTATTGATATATAGAATTTTGAGATAGTTTGAGGTATGCAAAAAGGAAATTTAGTTTTACTTCATGACTTTGAGGAATATGGTGAAGCTGTATTACTATGGAAATTAAACATGGATACAGTTACTAATGGTATAATGTTTATCTGTCAGTAGTATGTTATGGAGCAATTGAATGACTTATCTTTTTAGATTCACTACAGGATTAAAGGCAATGCAGGGTTTTTGACTAACAGAATGTTTAGGCTTTCTTTGACATTTGCTGCTATGAGAATTAATCATGAAAGCCGCAGTGTTGTACAAATGTAGGGAAGAGAGAATGTGACATCTGTTTAACATTGATGAGATACCTGAACAAGTTTTCTCGTATGCATCAGTGCAAAAATGTTCTGGACTTGTATGAAGTGATCCTACAAAAAAGTGCGAACAATTAATACAGAATGATTTTTATATGGAAAATATGATGTAAAAGAAAAGCAAAATGTATACAGAACTGATTCATTTATTTTTTTTATGTTCATGTTTTGTGGAATGCTAGATGTCAACTTTTGTGGTATAACAAAGTAGAAAGAAAGAGGAATTGCTACCAGATTAAAATATCAATTGTGGCACAAGAGAGGCAGGAGGGAAAAGTACATAGTACTGACAAAATTAATAAATGTATTTATGTACATGCAACATGATGACACTGCTGTAAAATACTATATATATATATATATATATATATATATATATATGTGTGTGTGTGTGTGTGTGTGTGTGTGTGTGTGTGTGTGTGTGTGTGTCTATAAAGAGAGAGAGAGAGTGTGAGAGCAAGAAAGAGAATTAAGTAGCGTATCCTATAACTAAAAAGTTCATCTCTACTTGATTCCCAAGTAGACTATTCTCTGTCAGTAAAACCTAGCACTTGCTCCTACAGTACTTGCACCTTGATAAAGCACTCTTATTATAGATAGTACCCCAGCAGCCTAGAACCCACATCCCTCGGAGTCTTTTGTAAGTTTTTTATCTATTACTTCTAGCATGTCGAGGGATCAGTTGCTAGTGTCCTCTCCTGCTCAACTGGTGAACCTGGGAATATTGAGGCAATGTTACAATTGCCTCATGTACACAGACAATCCTCTCCTTCTCCCACAAAACACAAATACATGCGAGAGATGCAACTATACGGCCAAACTGGAGGCTGAGCTCTCTCAACACAGGACTGGCAAGACCAGACAGGAGGAGAAGGAAACCACGCACACTACATACCCAGTCACACATAGTACCATCACAACTTCAAATCATACACATAATCACCCAAAGACATACTCGGAGGCTCTGATCAAAAATCTACCAAAACAGCAGAGGCCACCAAAGCAGACACCCAAACAACTACCACCTCAGAACCAAACACATGCAACACATAGACCACACAGTCAGAGTGTCAAACAGTCACAGCCCTTAAGGCCAAACACAATGCCAGACACATTCGTCATTGGTGACTCCATAGTCAGACACACTGACGTCCCGCTCACCAGACTGAGTAAGGAGAAGGTCACAGTAAGCTGCCTGTCGGGCGCTAGAATCCGCCACATAACGCAAGCACTCAGGTCTCTCAACAGCAGGCACAAGTACGACTCAGTCATTGTCCACGCTGGTGTCAACAACCTGAGACGTACCTCCTTGGACTACATGAAAAGAGACATTGAGGAGCTCTCTGATTATGTAGCCCAAGCAGGTATGACCCTGCCCTTGAGCAGTATCCTACCTTCACCTAGAATGATACCACAATACAGTGATAAGATGATCAGCTTTAATAATTGGCTTAAACTCTGGTGTCATTCAAAGGGGATCCGATGTCTGTCTGCCTGGGATGACATGCTGGACAAGCCACGCTGCTTCGCAAGGGATGGCTTGCACCTGTCACCCCTGGGCTTCCGGATATTGGCAAAGGCTCTTGCCACCCCCATAGTGCCTTTTTTAGGCAAGGCTCAAATTCTAAACCTACCACCCTAGAACACAAAAAAGGAAGAAAACTAAGGGTAATGCTGCTCAATGCCAGAAGTCTCAATCTCAAGATGCACGCACTCGAGGCCCTTCTCAGTATGGAGAACATCGATGTCTGTGCTGTGACAGAAACCCCAGCACTATCAGGTTTCACCTCATATCATGCGTTCCGGCCCCAAAATCCGGACAACACCAAAAAAGGGGGGGTGTCCATATTCATAAAGGACACCCACACCTCAAGGTTGGTGGCAATGCACGATGCATCGGAGACCATCCAGGTGCAATTAACCATAGGCAAGACTGCTCTGCAATTTGTAGCATGTTACAGGCCACCCTCTCAAACCCAGGAACCTCACATGGCCTTCCTGAAAACACTGGAGGGGATAAATGTATCTCCAAACACCATCATATTAGGTGACTTCAACTACCCTAATATAGACTGGGAACACTACTCAAGCCAAAACTCTCTAGCCCAAAGGTTCCTGGAGTTCATAAACTCAAATGCTATGGAACAACTAGTCACCATCCCCACAAGAGGAGAAAACATACTTGATCTCATCATCACAAACATGGGATCACAAAGTTCAACATCAGAAGTATACCCCTCACTGGTGAGATCAGATCATAAACTAATCTTGCTGGAGGTCCTCATCCCGCCCCCACCTGAAATAAAAGAGACCACAGTGAAAAACTTCTCAAAAGCCGACTTCACACTTCTAAAAACTAGTGTGGTCTCCTTTAAGGCCCCTGAGCCAGTGGTAAACATTACTCAAACCGCTGAATCACTTACAAATGCCTTCTACCAGCACCTACAGGACTGCATGGATCAGGCAATCCCAAACAAAACTAAGACTCTTTGTACCAAAGGCAAGCGTCCAGTCTGGTGGACCCCAGCCATAAACAAGCTCTACAACAAAAGGAGGAAGCTACTACAAGATAGAGCAAAATCCTTGAAAGGTAAGACACCTTTGATCATTATAAGTAAAAACTAAGAGCTCTCATAAAATCATCCAAGGCTAACTTTGAGAGAAAAATCGCCAAGGACACAAAAGACAATCATAAGGCCTTCTTTAGCTATGTTAGAAACCTAGGAGGAAACTCCCAGATATGCTCAGAATTAGTCCAAAATGATGTGAAGATTACTGAACCTACACACATTGCCAACATACTGGCTGACAGGTTCAGTGCAAACTTCTCCCCCAAAGGAGAGATATCTATACCAGAGGATTGTAGCCCCAAACATCTCCAACGCCCAGGTGAGGACTGCTCTCTCAAGGCAAAAACACAGCATCCATGGGACCGGATGGTGTCCCCGGCTGTGTGCTCCATGAACTCAATGAGGAATTAAACCTGCAGTTAGGACAGCTGTTTAATCTTAGCATCACCTCAGGATACGTCAAGGAGTGGCGCACTGACTGTGGTCCCACTTCACAAGGGCGGTGCCTCCACCGACCCTGGAAATTACCGTCCCATTAGCTTGACAAGCCTTATCTGCAAAGCCATGGAGAGGATCATAATGGAACTCATAAATAAAGACATAAGGAACTTGCAGACTTTGGATCCAACCCAGTTTGGCTTTGTCAAAGGCAGATCATGCCTTTTAAACTTGGTTGACTTTTTCGAAACAGTCACCAAGGCCATTGAGGAGGGAAAGGCAGTCCATACAGTCTACCTTGACCTGCAAAGGCCTTCGACACAATACCCCACTCAGGTATTATCGAAAAACTCATCAGCTTGAATGTAAACCCATACATCACAAGATGGGTTGCAAACTGGCTAAGTGACAGAACCCACAGGGTCAGAGTTGCTGGAGCCATGTCAGACTCAAAGCCTGTCACAAGTGGTGTCCCACAGGGCTCAGTCCTGGGTCCACTCTTGTTCGGCATCTACTTTTCTGAAGTACAAGCAAACACAGGAGGGTTATGGCTGACAAAGTTTGCAGATGACTGCAAAAAACACTTCTGACACAGATATCCTTCAGAAGGGCCTCACAGAAACGGATAACTGGTGCCAGAGCCATGGCCTAAAGTTAAATGCCAAGAAATGCATAGTCATACCCTTCGGGAAAAACAAGGTTACCCCTAGCTACCATATAGGTGGCAATCCACTGAGCACAGAAGTCATCAGGGACCTGGGGACCCAGGTTGACACTAGCCTTTCGTTTGACACTCATGTTGCTAAAGTAGTCAGGAAAACCTTCTACATTGCCCACCTGATCATGAAGGGATTCACATCTAGATCAAGGGAGGTCGTCGTCCCCCTGTACTCATCACTGATTTGACCTATGATTGAGTACAATGCCCCATTTGGAATGTATCTGACCCGACACCTGCAGCAGCTGGAAAGGCCCCAAAAGTTCCTCACCAAGAGGATAAAGGGTCTCAAAAATATGTCTTATGCTGCCCGACTGAAAGAACTCCAGCTCTATTCAGTCTCATACCGCTTGCTCAGAGGTGACCTGTGCCTGACATATAAGGCCATGTCAAACCCAGATTTGATGAATATGCTTCACCTCAAAAAGTCTAGATCCCTCAGAACCACAAGGGCGGGAGACTTAAACCTTGACACAGTTATTAATAGGACGTGCTGGAGGGACAGATTCATCACCCAGAGACTCCCTATGCCGTGGAACAAAATCCCGGTAAATGTGAGGCAGAGCACCTTGCTGGCCTTGTTCAAGAGGAATCTTGACCAATGGATGGGAGATCGCAGATATACCCCAGGGATTACTTCAGTGTCACTGCTTGACAGAGGCACAGCAAAATAATAGGCATAGTTTTATTCAAACTAAAGGGGTGGCGAAAGCCACATATCTATGGGCTAGGCTTATAAATGCCCTTGGGCAGATAGCCTAGTATGAACCTATGAACCTATGAACCTATAAGATGATTATACACAGAATCTATACTGAAAAACTGAAATTCACTTATTTGACTTCTCAATTTAGCTAAAAAAGAATTGGTAGACATACACATACATCGAAAACAAATGAAAAAAGTAAAAATAAAACTGTACTTACAACATCCTACTATAACGCAGCCACTGGGGATGCACAAGTCAGTGCATTTCTTTGTGCCAGTACCAGGCCCTGATAAATGGGGAGGGTTACATCAGGAAGGGTATCTGGTGTAAAACTTTTGCCAAATGACATATGCGGACCACAATACAGATTTCCATACTGGATCAGTCAAGGACCAAGTTAACAATGACCACCACCAGTACTGCTAGCCAACAGGGTATTGGTGGAAATTTGGCTACTGCTGGCAAAAAGATAAAGAGAAGAAGAGGGGGAAGGCATGCCTGAAGGCAGGAAGAGAGGAGGAAGGTTAGGAGTGTGGTAGTCAGGGTAGGAACTTTGAATGTTGTCAGTATGACTGGTATAGGGAGAGACTAGCTGATATGATGAAGAGAAGGAAGGTTGATATATTGTGCATGCAAGTGGCCAGATGGAAGGGGAGTAAGGCCAGGTGTATCAGAGGTGGGTTCAAATTGTTTTATCATGGTGTTGATGGGAGGAGAAATGCAGAAGGAAGGAGTTATCATGAAGTAACAGTATGCTAAGAATGTTTTGTAGGTGAAAAGAGTGTCTGATTGTGTGTTGTTTATGAATCTGGCAATTGATGGTGTAATAATGAATGTTGTTAGTTCATATGCTATGCAAGTGGGGTGTGCAATGGATGAGAAAAAAAAATTCTGGAGTGAGATGGATAAAGTGGTGGTGAGTGTAACCAAGTGTGAAAGAGTGGTGATTGGAGAGGATTTCAATGGGCATGTTGGTGAAGGAAACAGAGAGGATAAGGAAGTGATGGGCAGGTATGGTGTTAAGGAGAGGAATGCAGAAATTCAGATGGTAGTGGATTTTGTGAAAAGGATGGACATGGCTGTGGTGAATAAGTATTTTAAGAAGAGAAAGGCTCATAGGGTGACATACAAAAGTGGAGGAAGATGCACACAAGTGGATTATATCCTATCCAGGAGGGCCAGTCTGAAGGAAATTGGAGACTGTAAAGTTGTGACAGGGAAAGTGTAGTTAGGCAGCATAGGATGGTGGTTTGTAGGATGACTTTGGTGAGTATGAAGAGGAGGAGCATGAGGACAGTGCCAAGTATCAAATGGTGGAAATTGAAAAAGGATAATTGTGACATGAAGTTCAGGCAAGAGTTAAGACAGGCACTGGGTGGCAGCAAAGAATTACAGAATAAATAGCTGGCTGACTACAATACAGCTGGTAGAGGAGACAGCTAGAAAGGTGCTTGATGTGATATCTAAACAGAGGAAAGAGGATAAGGAGATCTGGTGGTGGAATGAGGAAGTATGGAAGAGTACACAGAGAAAGAGGCTGGCAAAGAAGAAGTGGGATTGTCAGAGAGATAAAGTAAGTAGACATGAGTATAATTGGATGAGGCATATGGTGAAGAGAGAGGTGGCAAAGGCTAAGGTTGGACAGTAAGGATGGAGAAAAGGGCCTGTACCAATTGGCTAGATGGAGGGACCGAGATGGGAAAGATGTGCAGCAGGTAAGGGTGATGAAGGATAAAGAGGGAAATATACTCACATGTGAGGAGAATGTGTTGAGCAGATGGAAAGAGTACTTTGAGGGTCTGATGAATGAAGAGAAAGAGAGAAAAGGTTGGATTATGTGGGAATACTGAATCAGGAAATAGAATGGATTAGCAAGGAGGAAGTAAGGACAGCTATGAAGACAATGAAGAATTGAAAGGCAATTGGTGCCGATGACATACCTTTGAAGGCATGGAGGTGTTTAGGAGAGATGGCAGTGGAGTTTTTAACCAGATTGTTTAATGAAATCTTGGAAAATGAGAGGATGCCTGAGGAGTGGAGAAGTGTTTTGGTACCAGTTTTTAAGAAAAATTGTGATGTGTAGAGCTGTAGTAACTACAGAGGGATAAAACTGATCAGCCACAGCATGAAATAATGGGAAGGAGTAGTGGAAGCTACGTTAAGAAGGGAGGTGATTTTTAGTGAGCAGAAGTACAGTTTCATGCCAGGAAAGAGCAATACAGATATAATATTTGCTCTGAGGATGTTGATGGAGAAGTATAGAGAAGGACAGAAGGAGTTGCATTGTGTCTTTGTGGACTTAGAGAAAGCATATGAGAGGGTGCCTAGAGAGGAGTTGTGGTATTATATGAGGAAGTCGGGACTGGCAGAGAAGTATGTAAGAGTGGTACAGGATATGTACGAGGGCAGTGTGAGAGTGGTTAGGTCTGCAGTAGAAATGATGGATGTGTTCAAGGTGGAGGTGGGACTGCATCACGGATCAACTCTGAGCCCTTTCTTATTCGCAAAAGTGATGGACAGGTTGACAGACAAGATCAGACAGAAGTCCCCGTGGACTATGTTTGCAGATGACATTGTGATCTGTAGTAAGAGTAGGAAACAGGTTGGGGAGACCCTGGACAGGTGGAGATATGCTCTAGGGAGTAGAGGAATGAAGGTCAGCAGGACTGAGACAGAGTATATGTGTGTGAATGAGAGGGTGGATAGAGGAATGGTAAAGATGCAGGGAGTAGAGCTGACAAAGGTGAATGAGTTTAAATGCTTAGAATCACCAGTTCAGAGTAATGGTGAGTGTGGAAGAGAGGTGAAGAAGAGAGTACAGGCAGGGTGGAGACAGTGGAGAAAAGTGTCAGGAGTGATTTGTGACAGACAGGTAATAGTAAGAGTGAAAGGGAAGGTCTAGAAGAGGGTAGTGAGACCAGCTATGTCATATGGGTTGGAGACAGTGGCACCGACAAAAAGACAGGATTCAGAACTGAAGGTGGCAGAGTTGAAGATGTTAAGATTTGCATTGAGTGTGACGAGGATGGGCAAGATTATGAATTGGTATATTAGAGGGTCAGCTCAAGTTGGATGGTTAGGAGATAAAGCCAGAGAGGTGAGATTGTGTTGGTTTGGACATGTGCTAAAGAAGAATGCTGGGTATAGTGGGAAAGGATGCTGAGGATGGTGCTGCCAGATTAGAGGAAAAGTGGAAGGCCTAAGATAAGGTTTATGGATGTGGTGAGAGAGGACATGCAGGTGGTTGGTGTGACAGAGCAATATGCAGAGGACAGGAAGAAATGGAAACAGATGATCCGCTGTGGTGACCCCTAATGGGAGCAGCCGAAAGAAGAAGAAGATTCACACATCCTGCTATCTTGATATGCCATTTCTGAGATCACAGAACAGTGGAGAAAAAGGAAAGATATTTTTAAACCACTGCTCAGAAATGACAGTTAATGGAACAGGCAATCATTGAAAAAAAATGTTTTGTGCCATGCTCCCCTCATGTGCTTAAATATACCAACTTTAAAGCAACAAAACAATGAGGTAAATGGCAAAACATACATAATACTGAAAAAAACAGCTGCACAGTACAGGGGAATCTTTCCTTACATTCACTTAGACTACTGTCACACATATAAAGCATATAGCTGAACAAACGCATCACTCTGTAATAAGTTAATAAGCATCAATTTAATGCTAATGATTGCAACAATTTGACGGAAAAGCAGTTGAATGAAAACCCAGCTGACTGAAAGCTGAGTTGACTGAAACTAATTTTTTTGAAAATCCAGTTGACTGCAACCTCAAATCACTGAATCACATATCATAGAATACCTTCTACATAAAAAATACAACATAAAACAATATTTTTTAAGGGGGAACCCCCCACACACTCCCATGTGGGAGCCTTTGACACCAACACACCCCTTACTTATATATACGAACTCTGTAACTGCACAACAAGTGGATAAAAGAAAAGACAGCATATGCAGTGAAGCAGTAATGGTGCACAAACATAAACATCTGTAAATTTGGGAGTGCAACATAACAGAGGCATTTCCAATTCACACGTAATCCCCGGGATTCATGAAGCTCGGCGCAAGGATGGCGTTAGCCTTGTGCCAACCGTGCAGCGTAGAGATGGCGCAGCAGCACCACATGCATATTAATGAAGGTGCGCTGCCGTAATGGCCACGTGCATAGGAAATGCGTACGAGTGCAGGGGGTGTGTCCAAGCACTGCACAGAGGCATGAACATGTCAGCTGCATACGAGCAACCTAAAATGCTGACTAGTACAGCCTGCCTCTAATAGTAATCACTCCTGTCAGTGTCTGTGGATACTGAAATGTATGCAAAGCATACAAGACAGTTTTGCGAACACCAAAAAAAAAGTAAACACAAAGGCACATAGCTGAATATTGAGTCCCTGTCCCTCGAACAAATGACATTTAAAACCCCGTGCCCGTATTCCATTGCAGTGTCGATAGTTATACCAAGTGGAAGTGAAACGCATCGTGTTAGCGCGCCACCAGTTGCTAAGCCTAGCCCAATGGTTAGGTTTACCACCTGTCCCACATTGTGAGGGACAGTCCCCCTGTAGGCAGTTGTGTCCATACCAAAACCATTATAAATGTCAAATGTCCTGCGATTGTAGGACATCATTATGTCCCATATTTTATGTAATAGTCCCATACAATACTTATTTCTGTATGTAAAATATCTAAATGTTACAAGAAACAGAATAAGCAAGTAAATGAAACAGAATAAGCAACTAAACTGCTGCAACAATAAGCTTACATTTAGGCATAAAACTAAAGTACTATCCTTTGTACTGACCATGGGTATGTGTTGGCCTGTAAAATCTGATGTGTGTTCCGAAAATGTCCCATCTTGGTCTTATGAAAAGGTGGCAACCCTACCAATGGTCAGAGCGTTCACCTAATATCTGCCCATTTGCGGTCCAAGTCATCCTTGTCATGATGGCCCAAAGATGAACGGGTATTAGCCGGGTCTACCTACCATGTCATGAAAGATAAGTATTTGCGTGTACCTATGTGCATGAAGTACAGCATGTGGAAGATCAAAAATGCTCGGGTAGTCCTCACAGCCATATTGGTACCAGAGACATGTAGTGTACGCAATGTGTTCTGTTGACTGTGCCATGGGCCATCAACCAGAAAAGAGATGGATGGTGTGTGTGGAATATGGGAGTGGGGCGTGACAGGTAATGTAATAATTCGCCAAGGGGAGACTGCGTTGGATGCGCAATAGGTAAACTGGAGGTGTACAAGGGAGCAGTGGGTGAATCAGAAAGAAAACCAAAGAACAAACATTCACATCTGCAATATAACCTGACAGGCCATACTGTAGAACACAGTCCCACAAACATATGAACATTAAAATGTGCGATACACATGTACAGAAACGTTACCGGCACATGCCCACATAATCGTCTGGCCTGAACTGAGCCATCCAACCCCAACACACCTTGATACATAATTGAATACCCATCATCTCATCAACAGCAGCCCCCCTTCCTGAACATCCACCAAAACCACCCATACTCAGGCTGCTAGCTTGGCGCAGCCATATCTTCATATAGTGACCCCTACTCATATCTAGTAGGCAGTCTCACCCTAGGCAGTCTCAGGATTGCAAACTATATATCCCTTGCATGTATAACCCTACCTCATTTTCGTAAAGCCAAAAGAATCGAGGTCATCGGTCCCCACAGTTTTTGGATATCCCTCATGGGATAAATATCTGTTCTAAACATTAGACTTGGTGTCACAACACGATATCCAGTCCTGTAGACATCTGGACACAAGTTGTATGAGCAGTAGTTATCCACAAGACTGCTCAGCCTCCAGCCGGTCCTGCAGAACCTATGACCTGGGATTAAACACCTGACCATGATGCATGTCTCCCCATGTGCATTATCGGGAATCTATACCTTACACATTCGCATAGTGGCAGTCAGATATAGGGTGATTAGGGCACTTTAAAGCAGATGTAAGTAGGGCTACCACCTGTCCAACTTTGCGAGAGACAGTCCCTTTTTGGGCAGTTGTGTCCTGACCAAAATGAATACAATGGCAAATGTCATGTGATTGTAGGAAATAATTATGTCCCATATTTCATGTAACAGTTGCATAAAACAGTTATTTCTGTATGTCAAATACTTAAATGTTACAAGAAACAGAATGAGCAACTACACTGCTACAAGAATAAGCTTTCATTTAGGCAAATAAGTAAAGTTCTAACCTTTGTACTGACCGTGGGTATGTGTCGGCCTGTAAAATCTGATGTGTGTCCCGAAAAATGCCTCACTTTGGCCATTTGAAAAGGTGGCAACCCGAGACGTAAGCGGGTATGCAAGCGTGTATGCGTGACAGTAAGTGGCGGTGATTCAATGGTATGGGAAATGTAAATAAGCATGTAGGTGTATATGCATGTGTATGTACAGACCGATATACATATATAGATATAAAGAATGAACATGGTCACAATATAGCAGTCATACTGAATGTGAAGGGAAACAGCAGCAGAACCCCTCGGAATATTTAGTGCTGTTATCTATCAGCTTGGCCAGAGGTGTGCACACCTCTGCATCCCCAACCACAGGTAGGACGCTAAAAGTGGAACTAACAATGTCCCCGTGCTAAGTCTGACTTTCAACTAGGTACAGGGCAGTCCGGGTCCACAGTCGGACAAGCCTAAACCTGAATGACCACATGAACACCCTGACAATCAAATACACTTATGCACTAGGACTATAGGATTTGGAGGTCTGAATATACTTTGAGTCAGTCAACATGGGGTAAAGGTCCAGAGCAGTAGGGAATGGTGCATGTGTAGTTGTGTGGTTTTCCCAACAGGAAAATGGATGCCTGCTGTGTTAGTGAAGTGTTGAGTCATGTGTTCAGGTAACTATGAACCATGGGTATACATATAAATGAAGCAGAACACCAATAGTGTAGTAGTTAGAGCATCCGACTATTGAACAGATGTTGCCGGTTCGACTGCAGCACACACCATTTATGACACGTAATCTGTATACGAGCATATCTTGCTAATTTTATGCTGTATAATGATATAATACCAATTAAATGTGAACTGGGGTGACGCACCATAGTAAGAATGTAGACGGATTTTGCGTGATGTGAATCAGCGGTTAAATGGAAAACCACAGCAGAAAAGTGTTGTACTCACCCTTTGTCCAACGGCCCTTGTTCCGCCCGGCAACACAATATACCACGCTGGCCAGGCCCGACGTCAGGACCCCACACATCACAATCAATGTGATTTACCCCCTAAGCCACGGCAGTTATACCTAACGTCGATGTTATCGCAAATATAGCAGACAGCACAGTCATTCAACAGTATGATCAAAGTAATTAAATCGTATAGATGTGTATGGCTGCGCACGTACACACACACATATATATATATATATATATATATACATATATCTATATATATATATATCTATATATATATCTATATATATATATATATATATATATATATATATATATATATATATATATATACATATAGGGTAACCACCTGTCCCACTTTGTGAGGGACAGTCCCTCTTTGGCCAGTTGTGTCCTGTACACAATGTCAAATGGCAGATGTCCTGAGATTTAATGACAAAAATATGTCCTTTATTTATGTAATAGTTGCATAAAACAGTTATTATGTATGAGTAACAAAAGTACTGCTGCCGTCCAAAGGTCCACTTCCAGAAGTAAAACTCCAAGTATCCAGAAACAACAGGAGAAGACCACCACAAAGTAAATGTAGAACATGCACAAAATTGATTCCAAGTATAAAATAAGCGCTTTCACGTGCTACCAGGCACGCTTCATTACATTTTAAAACCAACTGATTTCAAGATGTATATATACACCCATTACATCACAATTTAGTTAATTAACACATTCAATTAATCAATAAAATTGTCAGAGAACTTATTAACCCATTGTAACTTCCTGGTTACTAAATCTTTCAGTTTGTATGGTATTTTCACATCATCTAGAGAACTTGCTTGCAGTCATAGAAAAATAATAAAAAACAATAAAATCCATATTCTATTAATGAATTGAATTATATTACTAACCTAATTTCCTGCTCAGTAATAAGAAATAAAAATACTTGTGGACACTCAATTACATGTATATATATATATATATATATATATATATATATATATATATATATATATATATACAATGTTAATAAGCTAAATTAATAAAAAATTAAAAATAAAAGTATATATAATAAAATAAAATAGAATAGAATAGAATGAAAATCCTCATAAATATACTATATGAGTGTAATGTTATATGCAAAATAACATGGTTACTTAGTTGAAACACCACTGTCTGTCGTCCATCTATCTACATGCAGCCAACACAGACTTAATGCTGACAGATTGGTTGAGACCTGGTTCTAAATGTGCTCTCAATCTAAAAATCCAGCATAATTCCACCGACTCCAAATAATTCATCCTATCACCACCCCGCTTATTATCAATAACCATTTGCAAAACACTGAACTTAAAGGCATGGTCTGTATGAACTGCGATATGCTTGGCTAATGCATTAAGTTAGTTCATTTTCCTAATATCATATATATGATTATACATCCTGTCTTTTAACTTTCTGGAGGTCATACCTATATAAAACGCCATGCATTTCGTGCACGTAGCCAGGTAGACAAGATTCATGCTATTACAAGTTGCATGACATTTAGGTGTAAATGTATACTCTAAAGAAGGATGGAAAAAATGCTGTCTGTCAACAATATATCTGCACATATTGCATTTGTTGCATGGGAAAGTACCAGCCCATGGTAATTCCTTGTGTGTCCCTTCTTGTTCTGTGTTCGTTCTCTCTACACAGAGCAATCTTTTAAGATTCTTGCTGTTCCTATATCTAAAACTGGGTATTTCTCCTACCAATCTACAGATAGAAGGGTCTACAATCAGGACATCCCAGTTCTTCTTTATAACATCAACTACTCTCTTATTATCATTTGTGTATCTAGTTATAAAAGCTATCTTAACACAATCAGAACTGTCTCTATAATTATTACAAACTTTCCTAGATCTACTGGGGACAATATGATGTCTAGTCCCATTATAATCTGGCAGATTTAGGACTGACCTCTTCATTGCCCTTGTCATGGTATCAGTATAGCCTCTCTTCTGAAATAACCTTTCCATAATTTCAAGTTGTTGGTGCATATCAAGATCATTCTTATTGATATTGGTAATCCTTGTATATTGGCTTCTTACTATATATAAAAATACAAACTGGGGGTGCATACTGCTATAATGTAACAGTGCATTCTTCCAACACGGCTTTCTGAAGAGGGAAGTTGAAATCTGACCCAATTGGTCTTTGGAGATAGTTATATCCAAGAAATCAATGTTTTGATATGATGACTCCATGGTAAAATTTAAAAAATCAGTAGTTGTCTCTAAATAGTTTATGAAACTCTTCAACATATCCATGCTATCATTCCAGACAATAAGTATGTCATCCACAAATCGTCTGTAGAAAAGCACGTGTGGGTAGAACGCACTGTTATATAGAAAAAGTCTTTTCCCAATAATGCATCACTAAGTTTGCATAAGAATTTGCACATGGGGTGCCCATAGTGACACCCCATTTCTGTATATACAGTGCTTCCTGAAGCATAAACACATTATTGGAGAGTACTGTACCTAATAAAGTACAGATAAGCAACTGCAATTCATTGCTAAAACCCTCTATTGTATTCAATATGTCTCTAATGGCTTCAACCCCATAATCATTTGGGATTGAGGTAAATAAATTCCTGACATCCAGGGTGGCCAGTATACAGGGAGAAGGGAATGCTCTTGTGCTGTTAAGCTAGTTAGCTATTCTATCAACTGGTATGTATCCTTCAAGATAGTAGGGATAATACTCCTTGTCAAAGGTCCTAATATTGTTTCTAAATAATTAGAGATATTCTCTGTCACCCATCCCTCACCGGCTACAATCGGTCGCATTGGGGGGGGGGGGGTGTAACATTTTTATGTAGCTTTAGTAGGCCTTTTCTTATGCACCTTTGGTAGGCCTTTTATATAGGGGATCAATGGAAAATCAACCATAAAATAATTGTAAAGTTCTTGGGTGATCTGTCTACACATTAGCAGATCATATAAATCATCATGCACTTTCCTTACTATTCTTACAAAGGTGTCTTGGCTTATCTCGACATAAGTGTTGGTATCCTTGAGCATCTCTAACATAGCGGCATTATAAGCACACGTGTCTAACAACACTACACCCCCTCCCTTGTCAGCAGGTTTTATAGTCAATTCAGGATTATGAGACATATATAGCAAGGACTGTCGTTCTCCCTTATTTAAATTAAAATACAAACATTTGCGTGTTGGCTGCAAAAAATACAAGTAAATGTCTTTCTCACACATTCGTATAAAACATTCCACATTAGCAGGCAAATTAGGTGAGAAAGTGCTTTTGCATTTAAATCTATTAACAGGCTGTGTTCCTAACTGATAATTAGCATCAAACAACAATCTCAATGCAATAGTACGTCCAAAGAGTCTTAAATCAGTCAATAATTCACTAAAACTGCTACCTTGCGAAGGGATGAAAGAAAGTCACCTGTTTAGCAACGAATAGTCAGTTTGATTTAATTCATAACTTGAAAAATTGAATACGAGTTGATTTAATTCCTGGTTTGTCATCTTACCTCTACGTTTTCTCCTGAGAACTTGCGTTTTCTCCGTCCCCGACTGTTTGACCTGGTTTTCGATGTTCCCCGATACTGCATAGGGAAAGCCACACAGACAGCACAGTCATTCAACAGTATGATCAAAGTAATTAAATCATATAGATGTGTATGCCTGCGCACGTACACACACACACATATATATATATATATATATATATATATATATATATATATATATATATATATATATATATATATATATATATATATATATATATATATACATATAGGGTAATCACCTGTCCCACTTTGCGAGGGACAGTCCCTCTTTGGCCAGTTGTGTCCAACATTTAAACATGTAAAAGTGAACGTGTGTATCGCATGGGACTATTAACCAAATCCATTCAATCAAAGTGGTACTGTCATAATGAATAAGGCACAAGTAAGCACAAATAAGTGGCAGTAAACATATGTAACGTACAGTAAGCATAGATGAGTGTGCCTACACGGGTGTAAGCAGCTCCCAGCATGGGAAATGTATGTTTGTTTGTACAGATGTAACATATATATATATATATATATATATATATATATATATATATATATATATATATATATATATATATATATATACATATATATACACATAAACACACACACACACACACACACACACACATACATATGTGTATATATATATATATATATATATATATATATATATATATATATATATATATATATATATATGAAGAATGAATGTCGTTAACAATAAAGCATACACAAGGGATGTGAAGGGAATCAAGATCAATTATGGTATTATATAGTGCTTTCTACATATGTCATAAAAAGCTGCCCAGTAGTGAGCAGAGCACCGCTACTCACACCACAGGCAGGATTTTACCAGTGGGATTAACATTGTTGAATTGCTAAGTCTACTTTGCACACAGACAGAATGTAGTCCATGCTGGGACCACCAAAAATAGTAAAGCGTAAATGGCCGTATTCCATAACCCCAGGAAAGGCACGTATGTGCAAATATACATGGTGGGAGACACTGTGAATACACAAGGTGGGACAAATTGTGTGTGGGGCCCCAAATGCTCTGGAGAGGGCAATGTGTAAAGGTGTGTCATGGCTGCGATAACAAGTGGATAATGGATGTCACTCGTGTAAATTCAACACGGGTGGGGTTGAGGAACTATGGGTATGCAATTATGGATCCAGGTATGCCAGGGTTGGATGGCCTGGTTCTAATGGACCGCCCTGTTGAGGTCAGCTGGTTCGTAATAGGTATATATGCATACACACATGCAGACAACAATATGTTGAAGTACTTTCTCTGTAACACATGCATTCCATTTGTTGACATAAATAATAGGAATGTGCACATATAAACATCGACAGTAGATGGAATGATAGGCTGTGCAGAAGAGGGATGGGTCAAATCACACTGTATCACATTCCAATTACCATTGGTAATCCGTACGTGAACATATTGCGACATCTGTCCTCTGTATAATGTGCTAAATACCAATTACAAGATAACTGGAGTGAAGTGTTGGTGTCATAATGAATAAGGCACTAGTATGCTGGTGAAGCATATATAAACACCATTAAGCATGTGTAAATGCGTATGAGCAGGGAATGTATTGGTCTACAGACACACAGATGTATATATATTCATATATATATCTATATATATATATATCTATATATATATATATATATATATATATATATATATATATATATATATATGTGTGTGTGTGTGTATAGATGGGTCTACCTGAAAACGCCAACATCGCAGAATGCCGACAACGAGAACACCTACACCAGAAGACTGACAACAGAGAAGACCAACAGTTGAGAATCCTGATACTGAGAACACCGACATATTAAGGTAAGTGTGCAACAGGGACAGATGTTAGTGTCAGGGTGTGGGTAAGGTAAGTGTGCGATAGTGACGGAGTTTAGGTTTAGGGGCAGGTTAAGTGAGTTAGGGTTGGGGTGCAGGTAAGGTAAGTGTGCGATAGTGATGGACTTGAGGGTTAGGGGCGGATTAAGTGAGTTTTGGTTAGGGTGCGGATAAGGTAAGTGTGCAATAGTGACGGACTTTAGGGTTAGGGTTTGGGTTAAGGTTAGTGCATAGATAGTTGTGTATGTAAGGTTTAGTGTAGGTTAGTAAGGTTTTTGGTGTGCTTTGTGTTGTGTGTGTGTGTTTTTTTTGACAGGTATTTGTTTTGTTGTTTGTCGGGATTTTGGTTTGTCAGGCATGTGAAGTTTTGTGTTTTTGAACCTTTTTTTTTTCGGTGTTTTCGTGTTGGTTATTTCATTGTTAGTGTTTTGGCGTGTTGGTGTTATCAGGTAGACCCATATATATATATATATATATATATATATATATATACAATATATACACACACACAGACAGAAATATATATATATATATATATATATATATATATATATATATATATATATATATATATATAGACAGCAAGATATGAATATACATGTATGCATACATATGCAGATATATCTTTATATATTAATGTAAATATATATATATATATATATATATATATATATATATATATATATATATATATATATATATATATATATATATATATATATATATATATATATATATGTATGTTACAGTAAATATACACATGTATATACCTAGGTTATGTTACAGCAGTTACGGGTAACATATGTTCAGACCGGGCATATGTTGGTGGAAGGTCCAGTGAACAAACGTCAACCTCCCACCCCCCCAGCTAGGCCAGTGAGACATACAGACACGCAATAAAGGTAAATACACCACTGCTTCCCAGACCACCGGCAAGAAACTACCAGTGGGACAGATCTACAAGGTCTTCACTTTAAACATGGACAGCGACGTGCCTTGTGGGACACCAAAAATTTTGTTCTTCAGGCCAATGCCAGTAAAGATTGCTGCGACCAGGATGTGGCTGTACACGCAACAGTAGGTTGTGCAAGCCTGATAACACATGGGTTAACATAACGTGCGACATGTGTCCCGACACGGGGAGAGTGAGCAGTGTGCAAGGGTGTGTTTATACCCCACCTGCGCCCACAGTAAGGATGAGTGCTGTAGAGGAGTGGCAGGTAGGGGAATTATGGGTATATGATTATGGGCATAGGCGTGCAGGCGTTGGCTGGCAGAGACATATTAGGACATCCCTGTGGATGTAAGTAATATTCCGATGTGGGTATAGCAGACGCCCATACCTCCCAAACCTTAAGAGCACATCTACTGGATAGTCTGTAAACCATTGGGGGAACACATAGGGACCATATCATTGAACTGTCCCCGATTATCAGGGACGTCCGTGATTATGAATCAGAATCTAACCCAGTCCCAACTAAACCCTCCTAGAACTAGTGATATTAGGAGGAAAGGTGGCGGAATACACGTAATGAATAATTACAACATATTAGAATCATAAACAGCATGTACCTCAGCCAATGTGTATGAATACATATGTGCTCTGGGTCCATCAATGTGTCAGGTTAATAGCACCAGCCTTCTAAATGTGTCCCTGAGGTTGTTATACAGTGTCCCTGATTCAGTGTTCATTCTTCCCTATTCGTATGAGAGGTCTTCTAGTGAGAGAAAGCGCATGTTCCGCCGACTACCTTAGAAAGATGATAGAATAATAGGGTTGGGGTTACCACCTGTCCACCTTTGCGAGGGACACTCCCCTTTGGGCAGTTGTGTCCTGCAAAATAAATGTAATTATGGCAAATGTCCTGTGATTTAGGGCAAAGATTTCCTATATTGTCTGTAGTAGTTGCATAAAATAATTATTTTGTATCTGAAACACCTAAATGTTATAAGAAACAGTATAAGCAACTATAATGCTACAATAATTATTTTTTATTTAGGCAAAACAGTGAAGTACACTCCTTTCTACTGGCTGTGGGTATGTGTTGCTTTGCAAAATCTGACATCTCTACATACAGGTCCTATAGGGTTTCCACCTTTCCAAATGGCCAAAGTGGGACATGTTCTGTAGAAATGTCAGACTTTCCAGGACAAAACATACCTACAGCTGTGCATAGTACAGAATTATACTTGTTTGCACAAATAAAAGCTTATTCTAATAACATTTGAATTGCTTATGCTACTTCACATAACATATAGAAGTTTCATATATAAAATAACTGTTTTATGCAACTATTAAAGAAACGTAGAACATAATATTGTCCTGTAATCAGGATATTTGCTATGTCTTGATTATTTTCGCAGGACACAACTGCTAAAGAGGTACTTTCCCTCGCAAAGTGGGACAGGTGTTAACCCTAAAGTCCCAACTTGGCCAATTGAAAAGGTGGCAAACCTATAATAGGTATGCGGTAGCATGACTTGGCCGACGGATGTGGCTCCCAAAACCCAACTACTTGTCTGTTTTGAAGAGTCTCAGTTCTCTTGTATCAGCCAGATGGGAGCAGATTGTATGAGGAACACACAAATGATATGATTAATTCACTGGACAGGCCGCTGATTCCGTACAGTCGAAGGCCATGCCGTCGCCTAATGGGCAGCCATTCCCAATACTGTAGTCATGTAGTCTGATGTAATAGGCATCACAAGGTAATATTGTGGTCCTCGCTCCCACCCAGGGGTGTGAGTGACAGATGCAAGCACCAATGTCAGTGCATTTGCAAGTGCAGGAGCGAGCGGGTGTAAGCGTGTTTGGCTACCAGTATGCGAGTATTGCACTGATAAAGCAATGTAGAGGCTAACCAAGTGTAAGAAGCTGTAACCAGAGGTCAACAGTGCTTAATACCGCACAAATCCATGCACACTCGCTCCCAACTGCTTTAATGTGCCTTACTTCCTCGTATCCAATGGGCTTGTTCTGCCCTGCAACCAAATAAACATCCTTTACAAGGGTCGGAACCAGGACCCTGCGCACACAGCTAATGTAAATTACCAATACACCATGGCAGATATACAGACAACGGACAGTACCACAAACATATCATATAGTGCAGTCATTCAACAGTATAGGACTGTATCCCATCATGTAGATGTATATGTAAGTGTTTATGTCCAGCATATAGGTACGTACATATATATATATATATCAGGAACATACCATGTGGAAACAAAGCATTACAAATGAATGAAATGGGAAACACCAGTGATGCCTGTATTATGTAGTGGTGTTGCTCTATGTGATCTCAAGACTCCCTCAGACAGACATGTGTTAGTCATACATGCAAATAGTTGTACATTGGCCGTATACATCACTCTGTGCATGTAATGTACATTAACACAACAGTACCTGTCAATCATTATGTGTGAACAGTATTCTTGCAAGGTGCTGTGTGCAACATCATCATCATGCTAAAGGTAAATGGGGTAACCATAGAGGGACTGGTAGTGTTGTGTGTACAATGGGGTCGTCATCATCACGTGTACCTGGACCATGTAGGAGTGATGTGCACCTGAGGGACAGGGGTGAGGATAACAGGAGTATGTTGTGATGCGTATTACAAGGATTTCACGTGTCCAATGGGCATGTGTGTGTAATGGACAGCTATGTATAGGGCAGATGTTGTCCTAGGAGCCAATTGGCCTTATATTTCTGTAGGTGAGGTTCGGATGTAGGGTAAGGAGTGTAGGTATGGCCGTGGAGGATAGGTAGGATCACAGAAAAGACAGCATACAGAGTTGGTATATGACACATGTGGGGGGGATACACCCCGGATGGGGATGGGTGTTCGACATTCACAAGCCCATGGGAACAGTGGAATGGAGGTCCCCAGCCATGGGCAACTGCCACTGAAACTAAACAGCTGCAAAGGAGGCAGTGTGGGGGGCTCTCCTGGAGGGGCAGCATCACCCTGTAAATGTGACACTCTGTCCTTGAGCTGGCGTATCTAGCTTTGGAACCCCTTAGTGAGCCACCAACGCAACACGTCCGGGACCGCACGACAGCGGACATGTACCTGTCTGGTCCCACTCCCAGGGGGGACATGCTCCATCCTCAGTGGTGGTACCACCAGAAGGTGGTGCAGAGCCAACAGAGGTTGATGTCTAAGGCTGGGCCCCAGATGTGCTAGTGCCCAGTGCCATGGTCAACTGAAGTTGGACAGGAGGTTCTGCTGGGACCTCCCAACTCATTCAGCCTATGGTGTTGCAGTATAAACCCACATATGGCTTAGTGATAGACAACAGCATACAGGACTACCTACGACAGTATGCATAGATAACACCATCAACCCAACACAACAGCATACAGGATTACCTACAACAGTATGCATTGATATCACCATCAGTCCAACACAACAGATGGTATACATTTGCAGAGGGAGCACAACACATGCATATATACTGCATGCCATCTGTACACTGTGTAGTAGACGTGTGACCACAGCTATGAACAGTTGCCCATTATTGGCTTGTCACTGGGAACCCCAGACAGTGTCTGTCATATGACTGTCTCATGTGGCACATGTCGTTTCAGGGATGCGATGGCAGTAACACATTCCTATCATCATGTACTGTCTGCAATCCTCACACCATGATTCTGCTGTGCACAGATGTGTGTTCAGTGTGTAACACTGGAAATAAATGGTTGCACACAATGACCAGTTTACAGATGGCCTTACAGATGGAGGTCCCTCATGAGCAGAGTACTGTCATGTCTGTATTATAACATGCAGAATAGCCATTACCACACACATGTTAAACAGGCAGTAGTCTCAATGCAGCATAGCTACACTTACATGCTGTAGTCATGTGTGGCACATCACCCTCCTGTCTTTAGGGTATTTCCCATTGTGAAAAATGATTGAGGTACATCCAGATATCATCTGTGATGCTGTGTCAGAACACCACATCCAGGTCCCACTCACAGCAACTGTCATGGCCAAATAACAACATGTTTTCCCTAGATAGTGTACTGTGTTTATCATGTGGATGGCTATGGGAACACCATCACAGCTGTACCACATGCAATCAGCTAGAGGAGGACTGCAATAGGTGCAGAGGCCATCACCTGACCATGCCCATCACTTACAATACACATGCTGCTGCTGTGCAGGTGTATTCCTTCACATCCACCAGAGAGTGTGTGGGTGGGCCAGGCAAAGTACACCAGGGAAGGGCTTGGAGACTTAACCGTAAGTATCATCTACCACATGTTCAACAGTACAGGGGTCAAAGCCCTGACTGACTACTTATTACTATCACATGTGCATGACATTACTACATGTGCCACAAAGGCGACATGTTGCTGTGCTGTAAGAACATATATGAGTGTAGGTGAGTGACATCTGCAACAGAGATATAGTAGACATACATTAGGTGTGGCACACATGGCTGACCACATGAACGGATGCCATTGTCACCACAACCACACTCTCTAATGGGCACACATTGAAACCTTTGCCAGGGCCAGAAATACACAACCTAACTACTTAATTTGCCACACTGCAGTAATGCACAGGACTACATGCACCACAGGGGATATCTGGAGGTTCTATGGGCTAGGGCACGTGAAAGTGCTTGACATCTGTTGGTATGCCAACAAGGGTTATACTGGGAGTGACTGTGGTTGGGAGCATCACAACCCACATGCAGACACAGGGTGCCAGTACTGGCATGCAGGTATGCATTGCTTCATGGGTGTGTAGTGGCTGGCTGTGCAAGATGGTTGTACATGGCTGGGTGAGGGGTAATCCTTGGCATTGCATCACCTGACAATGGTGGGCAGTGCAGGGGTGTAGTGTCCGCAATGTCCCACACAGATGGGTACTGCATTATCTGGCCTGACATCCTGGTTACCAATGTGTATGGCCATAGCTTTGCAATGCATGCCGTGTCTGTGTTTGATAGTCCTTCACATGGACATTGCTTGGGATGTACATGTCCCACAATACTGCACAGTGACATGTACAGGTGTACCTGGTTTGGCAGACACATGTTGTGTACACAGCCTGTTATCCCCCGATATGCCAATACTGGCCTGGTGTGATGAAACCTGCTTATAGTGAGCAGGTCGACCCTGCACCTATATTGATAGTATGATACAGGTATTCCATGATGTCAGTGGCATGGGCCCATACAGAGCACATGTGTACAGCATTGTTTGGCCTCTGTGGATCACATTTGATGGCACCACATATCTTGCAGGCATTCAGTGTGGAACATAGTGAAGGCACAATGTCTGCATATATGTGCCTATTGTACCACTGTACAGGGTGCCATGTCCTCTGCAGGCCACTGCATTCACACCCTGCCTACTATCTGTCATCAATGTGCATGGTACTAGCAACATAGTGGGATATCCTAGGCAAGTTTGTTTGTGCATGGCACATGGGTGCGGGACATATACCGGGTACTAGTAGGGCTGCATACTTTGTTCACCAGGCCTTTTGCCAGATGTATGGGTATGGCTTGCCAACACACATTCCCATGGCTGACTGACAGCTGTACTCCTCGTGAGGTGGCCAGTATGTCATAAGATGGACACCATATAGGAAAACTACAAAATCCGCTCCCAAACATGTCCATTGGTAAGACAGTCATGGCCACCTCAACACAGGCACTGACAGACAAACACACACTTGCCATATCCTGTATACAAACCCCCACCATATCACACTGCAGCAATATGCATTTAGGGCACGCACTATGGCGAATATTGGGTTGCGGCATGCCTACAGGTGTTCTGACAAACACACACTTGCCATGTCCTGTATACAAACCCCCTACCGTATCACACTGCAGCAATATGCATTTAGGGCACGCACTACGGTGAATACTGGGTTGCGGCATGCCTACAGGTGTATACCTAGGTGTGTGACAACAGCAGGAATGACAAAGGTGGTCATGCAAATTGTACAGAGAGTGCATACTCTACAAAGCACTGTACTTGTCTCGCGCAGGCAGACACACACACACACACACACACACACACACACACACACACACACACACACACACATGGCAAGTCTAAGATTAGAACACTGACCTAAAACATTATTACACTACAGTATTATGCAGTTACAGAACGTGCTACCGAGATTACTGGGACACTGCACTCCCAGAGGTGTATTTGTAGATGGGTGACATCATCAGCCTTGCCAAAGGTGGGTATAATAAATTTAAGGAGTGTGAGCAGTCTAAAAGCATTACTCAGTCCTCAGGCAGATGGGGACAAACACGCACACACACACACACACACACACACACACACACACACACACACACACACAAGGCAAGTCTGGGATTAGAACACCGACCTAACTACTTTATTACACTACAGCATCACACAGTTACAGAACGTGCTACCAAGATTACTGGGACACAGCACTCCCAGAGGTTTATTTGTAGGTGGGTGACATCATCAGCCCTGCCAAAGGTGGGCATACAAATTGTATGGAGTGCGAGCAGTCTAAAAGCATTTTTCAGTCCTCTGGCAAATGGGGACAAACACACATACCAGTGGTGGGAACGAAACACCTGCCTATTTACAGATCACTATTACAATACTACATAGTTTCAAGTTGCACCACACAGACTACACATATCAATGCTGTCATTATGACCTTCTAGGAATGCGGACATCATCAGGGATGCTGGCAGTTAAGATGTACATACCTGTGAACCTGTGTGTTTAAAGTAGGAATCCATCCTGACCTGGAGTATGCCCATCTGTGGAATGGATGACTACTATCACTATACAAGGCTACAATGGCCATGCCCATACACAGAGGCACATAACCAACACAAGGTGTCACTGGGCATGCTCACACACGTAGTAGCACAGGGCTGTTCGCAATGCACTATGTGTCCATCTACACAAGGTTATACTGAGCATGCTCATACACTTAGTAGCACAGGGCTGTATGGGATGTACTCTGATTCTAAACACAGAAGGCCAGAGTGGCCATGCTATTACAGGTAGATGTAAAGAACACATTGTAATGGGCTCTGGTGTTAGTAGTTGTCATTGTTAGCAGGAATGCTGCTCTACATATATCTGACACTGGTCTTTTACACAACATCTGCTGTTGTCCATCACCTTAGATGTATCATCCTATACCAAGCACAATATCACCACTCACAGTGATGTCTTGCTAGGAATGGGAACTGCTAAACCAACACAATGAGCCTTGCTAGCGGTGGCAATTGCTTGAACAACACAATGAGCCAATGTCCTACTGTAAGTACAAGGTTGTCCAGTGTTTGTCATTCTAGGATGATATGACTGACAGTAGATAGGCCTTTGACACATCCATGATTCAAAGTAGTGTGGATAATACCTAAGTCACATCCACACATACAGTGCCATTCCAAGGCAAATGTCCTAAACACAGGATAACACCCTGACACCTACAGGACAACTGCATTGTATACTTATGCTAACCAGTCCTAGATGTGTAGCGTCCATAATCACAGCTGCTCACTGTAGATCCAACAATGGGGAGTACTGACATTTGTGTAGTGAGGAACACCTGGCTGATGACTCTGTAGTGCACAATAGCACTACCACCGTGTACCTCAGAACCAGACATGTGGGCTATGACACAGGTAAGGACCGCTCCAGGTGGTGGTGTCCCCACATACATAGAGGCCACTCACATGTACTGACCGGTACCCCCACGAAAGGCATCACAGATGAGTCATGTGCAGGACACAGTGTCACATGCTGCATTCCAGGATGTAAACCTCAGACATCACCATGCCCTCAAACCACCAACATGCATCCATACATGTTGTAGGACATATAAGAGTACATCACCATGTGACCGTTGACTAGTGGACTGTACCAAGTTCTACATCAATTGTAGAGAGTACCCATGTACTTACACAGTTGCATCACGTGTTATGCAATGCAATGATACCACTGTCTGTAACCAGGTCAGCTGTACACATACCAGAGGCCATCGGTTATCTACAGCATTATCAGATGACTGTTGCTCTACACCAGTATACACCCTCCTGTATGGATATGACATACATGTACCTGCCCTGAGTATGTACATGCCACACACACACACACACAACATACAAGTAAATAGCATAGCTGTTGTTCTCCTTTGTGCAAACAGGTGGCTACAGCCATTACACACATGCACATGGAATTTAGGTCCATGGCTGCTGAATGCTAACAGTACATAAGGTGTGATATCAATGTTGACAGAGGTAACATTCCCTCTGTACCGGTCACCCATTACACCTATCATATCATACAACAGTCCATGTGTCATGTATGTCATTACACATGTCCACCAATTGCAATATCTACAAACTTGCCCAAATAACAGGATTGTAGGACCTACATGCATGTACATGTAGTCATGTGCATTCAGATAACATGCGTGTGCAGTTGCAGATGTATGCAGGTGACATGTATCCTAGTACATCATGCAGTTGCAATGCAGCCTCAACCTTGCCAGCTGTATATGGTGATATGCTGAATGTATGGAAAGATGTACCTCAGGTATGGACAGATGTGTGGAAATAACTAAGTGGTGTGGCATCTTTGCAGATGGATGTTTGCTGAGAACAGATCACAGGTGTGTCACAAGCAGTCCTACAATAACCTGTGTAACCAGTAAGCAATGGTTTTGTTAATTGAAGGACATAACACACAGCTTAGACAGTGGTCAGGGTGACACCGAAGGTAAATCACTTAACACCTGTTAACAGTTAAGACGTCCCGTATGCATATATCAGCACTGTTGCCAAAGGAAGCGTCAGTACACTTTGTAACATGTGCAATACTGCTGTAAGTCTGTCATACATATCATGAGCTAGGCAGGTCTTTGATTCACAGTACTGGCATGTGTGGTTGCGTGTGTGTCCCTATGTGTCACGTATGGTGGGAAATACATCTCAATTGTTACTCACTCTCCTGTACACTAGTGTACACATCTGTACAGACTGCAATCTAGAAAGCAGGACATAGGCAGGGGCGTGTATCTCACATCTGTGAGGTATCTGTATGTGCGTGACATAGGGGTATTCAATACTGAATGCCACAATGTGTGTATGTGTGTATGTGTGTGTGTGTGTGTGTGTGTGTGTATGTATGGCTGTCTAGTCCTTGGAGTGAGGATGTATGTTACTATACTGAACTGATAAAACCCCTCCCCCCATCCAGGCGATGCAGTCTACTATCTGTGTTGATGTACCTGATCTTAAGCCATACTGACTACCTGTACATGTGTATTCTCTGTGGCGTGTTATGTAGGTGTACAGTACTGTAATGAGGATTTGCACATAGGCAGGGGTCCTCACCTCAACAGTAGCAACTATGTGTGAGTGTGTGTTACTGAATCCGTGAGTGTGTGGGTGTGTTACTGTGTCACTGAATACATGTGTGTCAATACCTGAGTGTGTGGGTGCAGTTGTGTGTTGGCATCCTGTCATGGGAACATGTATTACTGCTTCCCAATGAGGCATCACACTTCCCACTGGCCTCTACCCTTGTAATCAGCTAGACCGCTCTCTTACCTCACCACTCCATGTAACTGTACCTGTGATGTCACCCAGTATGGATGTCACATCTGTAGCCACAGTAGCTTAATACACAGCTATCATGCTCTTGGATCAGTAGACGTGTTTGGAACATGGGACATTCTCACTGTTATGTGGCAGCTACATGGTGCATGCTGGTATATACATACATACATGTGAGTAGTCCCATTGACATGTGGGACACTAACTGCAAACACTGACATCCACTGGCACGTGCAATTAGACCTGAAGGAGGACAGCAGATCATGACCAACATACAGTTACTGTTGTTACACAAGACACGTACTGTTAACAGTACGAAAAGCATTGTACACCTGTAGTACATGGTATGTCTGCTGCCTGTTAACAATACTCAACAATTGTAAACTACACTTAGCTTCCTAGTCTGTTCACCCTATGCATCAGACCATATGAGCATGTCCCTGCACCGATGGTGTGGATGTCAGGGATGCGGCACAAGCATCATCATATGCACAGGGTGATAATGTCTGCCAGAGGCCTAGGCTGCACCATTGGATGACATTGTGTGTGTGGGTTAGGGCCTTTGATCTAATTGGATGTGTGTGGATGTTATGCATGTGTGTGTTGCATTGCCCTACATATGTTTCCAGTGTGTGTGTGTATGTATGCACACAGTTCTGGCATGTGGCTGGCCTACACAGGGGTATTATTGACAGCTGCAGACTGTACAGACCAGGTTTTACAGTTCATGGTGTCCAGCCACGGACATGTGACCTGTGTCTGCCAGGGGTTGCACAGGCACTACCAGGCAGAGGTGCAGATAGGGTACTGTCTGATGTCACTTGCCCACTGGAACTGTGTCCCTGTTGGGACCATCCCGGGCCATGTGCACGTGGCCTGCTGTGTCATGGTGTGCACAGCACTGCACCAGATGCACTGCTGCTGCTACCGCCACTATTGGAGCGGACATGTGAGGTAGCTTGTACACATAGACCTGAAACAGGTGATGTAGCAGGCCTACGTCCACATGCCCGACAACTCACTCCTGCCAGATGTTCCAACACAGACAGCTCACGCTCGCTGATTGTCATGCCACTGTCAAGGACTTCAACCATGTCACCCAACCGTCTATCCAAAGTTTCAGCAATCTGCTGTTGAGCGTTTACCATTGCATGGATGTTGTTGTTTAAAGAACGGACAGCAGCGCACTGAAGCCTCTGATCTTCGATGTTGTGCCATTCAGCATGTGCCTGTGCCTCCATTACAGTCTGAAACATGCATCTGGTGACACCAGCTGCTGCGCTCTGTCTTGCAGGAGCATGTTGGCCAGAGGTCCTCCTATGAGCAGCACTGGCCACGTGCCTGTCTAGGGCACCACCAGTCAGTTGGCTGACACCATGGTGTGCAGGCACACCTTCCATAGCCCTGACACTTTCCTGTTCCAAGCTACCACATGCCAACTGTCCTTCCTCTGTGGCCACTGGTGATGGGGTATGTGCAGGTATGGTATCTGTGTGTGGGGATGAGGGGAATATAGCTGGAATGGCAACCGAGGGCACAGTTTCAGCCCCTGACAACCCTGCCTCTGCCTCAATCACACGTTCATCATCACTGCTAGAGTCTGTGGGGACACTAACATCAGATGGATCGGAGGAGGGCAACGCACCTACATCACCAGTGAGGGCAGACAAGAACTGTTCATTACAATCTATACAATAGACACACACCCACAGACACACACACACACACACACACACACACACACACACACACACACACACACACACATGTGATATGACAGAAGGGATGCAACATGCATGTGATATGGCAGACGGCATGCAACACAGACAATAATAGTGGTTGTTATCATACATAACTGGGTTGCACAAAACAGCATGCATGTGTCATAGCAGACAGCATGCAAATTACACAATCGTAGTAGTTAGCATACATCCCTGTGTTACACCATGTAGACCAGCACAGGTTAACATTGCACCTGCCTGATGTGTGGCATATGACCTTGACAATCACATGTCGCATGACATGTGATCTGCTGACGTGTGCAATGACATGCTTACATGTTTAACACAATGGTGTCCTGTCAATGTAGAATGTGTGACACAGGTCACTGAAGGGTATACAGATGACACCCCTGCACATTTGCAACCATATTGCTGCTGCCTAGCAACTATGGCCAGACATGGTGAACACGTCGTACACCATGTCCCACATGACATCTATGACATCGTACCACACATACACACACACACACACACACACACACACACACACACACACACACACACACACACACACACAAGGAGTAAGTATGACATTGATGTCCAACACCAGGAAGCGGAATGTACTGCATCTGTGGGCTGATGTGGATACTGTACAGGTGACTGCTGTCATGTTGTGTCACCCTCAAGATGTTCAACACATGTTATGTAGTGGATTGATGTCACGCCTACACAAGATGTGCACAGGCCTGTAGGATGGCTAGTGTTCCACATCTACAATATAACCATTACACAAAGGACATAGTTGGACCATGTGTAGCCATTGTATGACAGGGTGTACACACAAGCACATCACATCTACTGTGTGTGTTGCTTCATGTCTCTGGCCATCCTCCATGGCCATGTGTGTACATGTGTTGGCCAAATTATTGTGACGGGCATCTATTTCACATGTCTGTGTTGTCCCATATGACATACACCCATAGATGTCATATGCTCCACTGACAACAGGGTTATGCAGACAAAGGGTGGTATGTGGGATATGTTTTCAGATTAGTTAGGCAGTGTTGCAGCCAGGCCACTAGATGTCATGGACATGTCAAGATAGCACATCACATTGTGTGACATTCATAGCAGGGCTATGATCCACACTAGTGAATCCTGTGGGCTGGCCATACTCCAGACCACTGTTTAGTACTGTTTGTATTCCCCACATATGTAGTTCTGATCTGTAGTACATGTCACTAGAGTGAACAGCACCTCCACCATTGTATGCACAGCTGTCCACACATCTGGCAATGACAGTTTGTGAGGATTCATGTCGGTGAAGTGATTCACATAGGTTGCAAGTGTTGCACATGGGTAGGCATTGTGATGCATTGCAGGTCCGACCTGTTTATTGTGACAGGACCATACATTATGTGTACATGTTGTAAATGGCCACATGGCAGATAGATCTCTGCTTTACAATGCATGATAAATAATAACAGTCTCAACTGCAATATGCTGCTGCCACAGCGGAATGCCAGAAGTACCTAAATAGGAGTAATACAGCAGTATGAGCATTATCCACACATGTATGATGGCTACAGGGTGCAATGTGCATGTTAACACATACACCAGTACATTAGACTATACTATGGTGTATGCACATTTATGCATACACAGAGTAGCATACTATAGTATGCAGCATGTGTGTATACATGCCTTGCATATGATGTTACATTACATATTGTACAGTGACACATGCAACTATATGGAATATAGTTGTTATAGGTGCAGTACTGACTTACCAGGCAACTCCAGGCTCAATGGTTGAGAGACACCCACCTCCACAATATTGGCTAAGGCTTGTGGATGTGGTTCTGCAGGTATCCCCAGGTTGGCCAGTAGCTCCTCAGTACATGTGAGTGGGGGCTGGGTTGGTGGTCCACCACCTGTTGCACCTTGTTCCCTGGTGATTGCATTTGCACGCTGTTACGCCCATCTAATGAGGTCTGTACAGTGTCTGCGCACCTGCTGGTATGTGCGGTTGTGGCCACCCACATCATTACCCCTCCTGCGAAGTTCAATCCACAGGGCATCCCACTGCTGTGCATCCTGTGGCACATAGCTGAGCAGGATATCATGATTGTCATGTAGGTATGGGATGAGTGCCTCATCCTCCAAGCGGGTAAAAGAGGGTAGCCTTGCACGCAGCATACTTGGAAGACATAATGATGGAGACAGGTCACAGTAACTCACAGAGAGATACAGAGCTACAGCTGAACATACATGTGTATCACATTTATTATGATTAAATAGTTGTATTTGCAAATCTACATGACACTGACTTGTTTGTGTCACACACATGTGACACTCAATGGTGAGTGGATATTATCACCATATATATGTGTGTGTGTGTGTGTGTCACCTGATTACACTGCTTATACTTCATGTGGATGCTGTCTTGATGTGGGCATGTCTATTTGCCTGTACTGGTGTTCCTACCTATCAGCACATGGCTGGATGTGTCCACATTAATGTAGTCGACCTTGATGCTGTGTATATGTCACATATAAAGACTTACACTGCCTTAACAGACATGACCTGTGACCGTGCAGATTTGCTCACGTAAGGTTTTACATGTATGTGTTCTACCATATACAGCTACATGGCACTGTACAGCAATTCAGCATCCTGCCATGTATCACCTGTGTTGCACATGTGATACACATGGGATATTGGCTAGCCAGATGGTATTTGCAGGGATGGATATCAACTATAGCATGTACAGTCAAAGTCAACTAGTAGGCTATATGCCATGGGCCATGTATGAATCTAGGATGAAAGGTTTCCTGGCTGTAGCCAACAGGCGGGTCTCTGGGGCCAGGTGGGGCAGTGCCACATTACTGATCCACAGGGTTAATGATACATTTACCATGCCATCATCACACCATGTCTGAGAGGGGAGTGATGTGCAGCTTTGATGGACAGGAATGCATAGTATGCCATGACTATATAAAATGTATGGGACAAGCATCTGTCCAGTATGTGGAAGGTGGATGTCCATGAAGTATGTGTTTGAGATCAGGATGTGTACGTGTAGCATGCTCAACATCACTGTGTTGGACATGGATTTATTCAGGGTATGTATCATGCTACATAGTGGAGATGGGGAATGGGAAGGCTGGTGGAAGCCATCTGCACATGGCCAATACCCCTTAAAGGAAATATGTGCTCTGTTATGGGTCACTTGAGTGTTGTGTATGGCTGGACAATGATCTCTATATTCAGGGATGGCACCCTGTCATTATTAGGGTTGCCACATATGACTACCTGACAGGTGTGGTGACATAGCTATCACAGGAAAGACAACTGCCCAGCTGCATCCCTTACACACAGTGTCCATTATGTTGACCGCTGCCTAGGAGGTAGTTCATGGGTACAGGGTTATTAACATAGGGGTGACAATGCAATATGTAGCTGTCAGATTGTGGCCATATGTCACACACACCTCACCCACAAAGCCTCTTCTGTATGTTGTCCACAACACTCTTGAGTCAGCTATTGCTCCTAGGTCATAGTCATTCGCATACTTCAATAGGCAGATGCCTTCTGTTTGTCTGTGTGGCATGGACTACAATGAGGGGGAATACAATTAATTAACCCTGTCTTACTGTAGCTGGCACTGGTGTGATGAGCATGTATTATTCAGACACCTTCTGTAGTGTTGGTTCTGCCAGTAGTCCCATTGCAAAACACTCCTGTGACATAGGAGTGTACATCTAGTATACCGAGTGTAGGTGGAACACAATATGGGTGATGATGTTATATGACCTGGCAAGGTTATGATATGCAGTGTGAAATCAACCTTACTGTCATCTACATCTGTACTGCTGACATAAAATAATTTGATCAAGGTTCATGGCCTTTCAGACCAGACTCAGCAGGGTAGTAGTACAGTACTTCCCATTATCAGTGGTGTCTCCCCCTTTGTGGGTTGTGATACCTGTTGGTGTGCACCATTCAGTGTGTACACAGCCTGACATGGAGCTATGTTTTACATGATGTGTATGTGGAGAGCAACTTGTTTTGCCCTATGTGTATGATACAACCTGTGATGTGGTCAGGTCCCATGCAGCCTGAGTGCAACTTGTACCTGCATAGTTGTGGGTACAAGGGCTCTGTGGTGTACATGGATATATGATTGTGTACCTGTCGGGGGTGGGGGGCAGTGTGTTTATGTTATCCAAGACCCTATCTGGATTGCTTATTCATGCTCAGCACGTGTTCAAAACTTGTAAGCACTACGTAAGCTATTAATTACCATAGCACTCAATCTTCCTCATTATCTAGAGGTAAACAGGTTTTGTACATACTTTTCTCACTTGCTTAGAGTAAAATAGCTCTTGTACTCACTTTCCTCACTTATCTAGGGGAAATTAGTTTTATATTCAGGCATGCCCAAGGGTCAGCTGCCAGGGTTCTCTCCTGTCTATCTGATGAATCTGGACATCTTGGGGCAATGTAGACATTGCCTCATGTACACAGACAACCCACTCCGCCTAAAACCCAACACTACAACCTGTGAGAGATGCACTTATCTAGCCAAACGGGAGGTAAAGCTCTCTCCATCCAAGCCTGACCCTGACAGTTATGTGGAGAAGGTAAACATTCACACCACACCACACTCATCACATAGTCTCACTGAATCTACCCCACCATTAACTGAGAAAACTACTCGTGTACCATCTCATTAGCTCAACGCTTTCTGGAAGTCATACACACCAATGCCCTGGATCAACATATTCACACACCCACCAGGGGCAACAATATCTTAGACCTAGGCATTACCAACATGAGTGACTGGTGTTCCACACCTGAAGTCAACTCCTCGTTGGTCTGATCCGACCATGAGCTGAACACCGTTGATATCCACATCCTGCCCCCACCCCCCATTAAGGGAACCACAGTATAATATGTCTACAAAGCCAACTTCATGCTTCTTAAGACAGATGTGATGAAAGTCATGACACCCATGCAGATGGACAATACTGTTACAACTGCTGAAACCTACACAAATGCACTCTATAAGCACTTACACGATTGCATGGATCGTGCTATCCCAAACAGAACCAAGACGCTATACTCCTAATTAAGGAAGCCAATCTGGTGGTCTCCTGCCATAAACAAACTGTACAACAGGAGGAAGACACTGTTCCAAAAGAGAGTACAATCCCATGCGTGGAGGAGCTCCCTGGTCAGTCTCAGTAAGAAGGTGAGATCCCTTATAAGATCCTCCAAAGCTAGCTACGAAAACAAAATCGCCACTAATTCCAACAACCACAAAGCATTCTATAGCTATGTCAAATATCTCGATGTCAACACCCAGATCTGCTCTGAGTTACAGCACAAAGGCACGAACATTACAGAACCAACTGATATTGCCAACATCCTGGCAGATAGGTTCAGTGCTACCTTTCCCCCCTCTTACCCCATAAAGGGCCCGTATCTATACAGGAAGAGTGCAGAGTCCCTGTACTCACAATTACGCAGGTAAAAGCTGCACACTCTAAAGCCAATATCACAGCATCCATGGGACCAGACAACATCCCTGGCTGCGTTTTACACAAACTTCAGAATGTACTGACTCCCCACCTACGCACCATGTTCAATAATAGCCTTGCATTGGGCTTTGTGCCCCCTGAATGGCACACAGCAAAAGTTATCCCACTCCATAAAGGTAGTGCCACAATGGACCATGGGACCTATTGCCCTATAGGCCTGACTAGCCTGGTCTGCTAGGCTATGGAGCACATCATCATGGATCTCAGTCACAGAGACATTGGGTACCTCCAAACCTTTGACCCCTCCCAGTTGGCATTGTTAAGGGTAGGCCATGCCTCCTAAACCTGGTGGACTTCTTAGAGACAGTTACCAAGGCATTAGATGAGGGTAAGGAGGTCTACACAGCCTACCTAGATCTCTCAAAGTCTTTCAACACCATTCCTCATTCTGGTATTATTGACATACCCATCCACCTGAACATTAACTCCTATGTCGTGTGATGGTTTGCAAAGTGGCTCACAGACAGAACCCACACAGTGGGAGTTGCATACCCTAGGTCCGACTGTATACCAGTTACAAGTGGCATCTCCCAGGGCTCAGTCTTAGGACCCCTCATCTTCGGTCTATAATTCTCTGACGTACAGGCAAGCACAGGAGGGCTTTGGCTGAAAAGGTTTGCAGACGACTGCAAACTAGGGGACATAATTGTTTCCCCAGCTGTTACAGACACCCTCCGGAAGGGTTACACTGAGATGGATACCTGGTGTCAATATCATGGCCTCAAGCTGAATGCCAAAAAGTGCATAGTCATCCTCTTTTGATATAACTAATTACCCATGGACTACCACATAGGTGATAGTCCCCTACATACAGAAAAGGTAATAAGGGATCTGGGAACCCCAGTAGATAGCAATCTCTCCTTCGATACCCATAATGGCAAGGTGGTTAGAATATTCTTCTACGTGGCTTCCCTACTCTCTAATGGATTCGCATCCAGAACAAAGGAGGTCATTGTGCCTCTCTACTCATGATTTATTAGACCCATTAAAGGATACAACACCCCACTTGGAATATACTTTACAAGACAACTGCAACAGTTTGGAAGACCACAACAGTACCACACCAAGATGATTACTGACCTGAAACAGATGACCTATGCAGCCCAACCTAAGAAACTCCAGCGGTACTCGGTTGCATACAGCATACTCACAGGTGATCTCTGCTTGACATACAAGGCCCATGTCCAACCCAGTATTGCTGAATATGCTCCACCTAAACAGAGGCCCCTGAGAGCTACATGCTCTAGGGATATAAACCTAACCACAACGATAACTAGGACATGCTGGAGGGATAGATTCCTCACCCAGAGACTCCCCATGCTTTGGAACATGAATCCAATGTACATCAGGCAGGGCCCCTCACTAGCACTCTTCAAGGGAAACCTTGATGTGTGGATGGGAGAAAGACATGTACCCCAGGGATCACTGCAGTGGCTCTGCTAGACAGAGGCACAGGGAACTAATGGCTATGCCGTTCAGAGGCACAGGGAACTAACCTATGGCATGGCAAAAGCCAAAACACTCTAGCTAGGCTTATAAATACCCTTGGTAAGACAGCCTAGTACCTACCTTTGCACTTATTACATGTCTTATGTGCATGGATAGTTAACTAGCTCTTCCATTTTACTTTGCTATCATGCTGACAAACTGTTGAGTGACTACAAGTCATACATATCCTGTTATTGTGTATTGTAAATGCCAATAGACATAACTAATGTTTGCCTAACATAACAGTAATGCTATGCAACTTGTAATACATATCTGCCTACAATACTGTACATTACACAGTTATTGTCACAATATCCCACAATGCAAATCATAATTGCACAATGGGCCAACCTGTGACATGTTATTCTCAGTAATACACCCATACATATAGCTACTGTTACAATATATCAACATATACTATCCCCTGTTTGTATGTATAACAGCATATACTTGTTGGACCAGCCCTGCCACTGACAGCGGCTGGTGAGGAATATTTGTGTTCAAAGCCCTTATATAGCATCCCTAGTGGTGTATGCAGTGTTTGACTTGTGACCTACAGCAGTACACACATGAATACTATAAGCGTTACTATGCTCAACAATACATCACTATATGGATTGTGTGCACTTTAAATATTACAGAACAGGTACTAAATACACATACATACTGAGTGTTCTTGTCAAATAAATTGTTAGAATCAAACTGTAAAAATCATTAGGCTTTTCAAAATGACCGTCAATAACACAGGATGCTCAGGTTCAAACAATATTGCTTTACTAATGTACATTAGGAGGCAAAAAACTATACAGAAACAGTATAGAGTTTTGACTAATTACATTCAGGAAATACTCTCAATTATATACTATTTGCAATCAGCTTTTGCCCACCTTACTGACGTGGTCAGTCACAGGGCATTTACATCACTATAGTCCATAATACTTCATTCATAAGAAGATGCTTAGGTAATGTTTTTAGAAACTTTCCCATGAGAATAACATAGCCTTGCGAGGCACCTGGTCCATCATAACGGTAGGAACCTACAGCGAGGAGGCGGTGTCGAAGACCCGAAGGGGACAGAGTTGAATAACGGCTTCGATATTTCTTCCTGGTTCGACGAGCCGTCTATTCCGGATATTACTGTTAGGAGCCGAATGGCGGAGGTGAAACCTTGTTTGAGAGAGCAGATTTTGAATTATGAGAAACTGTGCAAAAAATATCGTGCTATCCAGTTGGACTCGAAGTTTTTGATCGAATCTAGGGGTTTGAACCAGGTTCCAAAGGGACTACGGATTTGGAAAAGACCTATGGGGGTGGAAGAAGGCTCGGAAGCTTTCAAAGAACTTGTGAACTTGTTTAACCAAACAGGTTTGGACATGTTGGACATTATTATAAAAAACAACGACATTAAACTGAACGAAATTAAAGGCGAAATTAAGTTGTTGTATGTGAGTATTACTACTGACTTAATGTTTGAACATTACAAAAGTAATTTTGATAGGGTAATCAAAAATATTGAAATGTTCGTTTTAAAAAGTTCTGAAACTAAGGAAAGGAAATTTAAAAGGGATAGTTTTGATTATAAATTTAAATGTGCATACCCACCTGGGATTAAACACAGGGGACTTGAATTTAATCACAGAAAGGAAAGTGAACTTATAGGGGATGAAGAAAACAATGGTACTAACGATTTCAATGACTTTAATGGTGTCAATGATTTTAATGAAGGGTCAAATAGGCCAAATGATTTTTTAGATATGGAAGAACAGCCTCGACGATCAGAGAGGCTGCGCAACAGGGAAACACATCAGAGGGAACACCAAGAAAATTACAAAGGAAGAAGCAACAGGAGAGGGAGGTATTAATGAATGTAAATTCCTTGGGGGGTGAATTTTTTAGTGACAATGGAACAATGGGTTTTGAAAGTTCTGCTGGGATTGAATTTTGTGAGTTGGTTAACAACGAAGGAGGTAGTGTGAACGATTGCACTAACTTGGTTCATGATGAATGTTGCCTCAAGGATAATTATGTTACTTTACCTTTTGTGGACACCGAGGTGTCAGGGTGTTTAGGGAACGAAAACAACTCAATTGTACCATACTGTAATACAGAAGGACTACATGAAAAAAGCATTTATGAAACTGATATTATGTTTGAACATAGTGTCAATAATGAATATGTTATCAAAGAAGGTAATAATTTTAAAGTCCTTCGTAAAAATGATTATTGTATTTATAACTACACCGACTTAAACATTAACAATGACTATTTTGATTTATTTTCGAAAGGGGTAAAATTTGTGCCAATGTTCAAACCTGACACTGTAAAAACACTGGTGGAAATTAAAATGTTTGCTAGGCAGATGAACTTAAAAATGTTTTTTGCAGGGAGGGGGAAAAGTGAAATGAGTCAGGTAGATTGCACTAGCCAAGACAACAATAAGCTAAAAAGGAAAAGTGCATTTATGCCTCCATTCCATAAAGATGTGTTATGTTTTGAGAAAATAGTAGAGGCCCACACGAGAGAAATGTTAAAAAATGTTAAGGTGTTAGACGACAATTTAACAAAGAAAGAAAGAGAACTGTTGGACACGTTGAAAAAATCTGGGTTATATAGATTTATGAAGCCCGACAAGGGAGGGGGCACTGTGATCATGACTAACACAGACTACATTTCTGATATCACTGCACTATTAAATAGAGATGAAACATACAAAACTGTGACAAGAAACGAGATTAATAGGGCTTACATGAAGATTGACGTGTTTTTACGTGACGCCCTTTCCCAAGGTTCAATTAATGAAAGTGATTACAATTTTTTGGTGGTTAAATTTCCAAAAATACCGACATTATTTGGTATCCCGAAGACCCACAAGGGTGTTGATCGATTGGAATATAGGCCTATTGTAAGTGCAAGGGGATCGAAAACTGAACCCATGGCTGCCTTTATTGACATTTCATTAAAAACCATGTTCGATGATGTTGACCACATCATAAAAGATTCATGGCATTGTTTGAAAAGGTTTAAAGACATAGGAAGTGTTGAAGAAGAGTTTGGTTTTTTAACCATAGATGTGGTCAATTTATTTTCGGTCATCCCGCAGGAAGAAGGCCTTGAGTTATTTTCTGAAGCCATGGTAAAAAGTGGTTTGTTTAACGGGCAGAAAATTAACTTCCTATTAGATATGATGGAAATAGTCTTGAGGAACAACTTCCTGATTTTTGAAGGTGACCTATTTCAGCAAGTTTTAGGAGTAGCAATGGGGGCGAAATGTGCCCCCTTATTTGCTAATGCGGTCCTATTGACGTGGGAGAGGGAACACATTTTTACGTCCAAAAAACATCAGGAAAGAATTCTGATGTATAACAGATTTTTGGACGACATTTTGATTTTATGGAAAGGTGACCAAGACTCAGCAAAAGAGTTTGTGGAGTATTTGGGAAAAACAACTAACTTTTTGAAGTTCACTTTTACTTGGAAGGAGGAGAGTATTTCCTATTTGGATGTATTGATATGCAAAGGGGAGGGGGGTTTTACAAGTAACATTTTTAGAAAAGAAAACTATTCCAACTCCCTTTTGCATTTTAATAGTTATCATCCATTTCATCAGCGGAAGGGATTAATCAAAGCCCAAATGGTCAGAACATCTAGGTTAGTAAGTCAAGATGATGACTATAGAGATGAAATGTTTAAACTGATCAGGATGTTTATTAATCGTGGATATCCTTTAAAATTGTTACTAAGTGTCAAAAGAGACACAAATAGGGAGAGAAATGGTAGATATGCCCCGATTCTTAAGGGTGGACTAAATACTAGAGAAGTCACAGAGAATAGTAAGGAAGAACAGAATGACAGTCTTCGTTTGGTGGTAAAATATAGTGAAACGACACCAGCTTTAATTCAAATAGTTAAGGAAGTGTGGAACTTTTCCTTAAGTGATGAGGTTAAAAAAGTATTGGGTAATAGTCCAAATATAGTGTTTAGTAGAGGGGAGAATATGAAAGACATTTTAGAAAAGAATAAATTAAAGAACTATAGGTCATACATGAGGAAATGTGGTTTCTGCAGATGGTGTAGGTTTGTGTATGAAGGATCACACGTGTGTGTAGAAGGGTATAAATACACCATTAAATGTCCGGGACAGTGCAATTGTTGCACCAAAAATCTTGTATACTTAGCCTCTTGTTCATCCTGTAACTCCTATTATGTAGGCAAAACTATTAGGAGGCTTCGGGACCGGATTTCGGAACATCTAAGGTCCATTAAAAAGAAAGATTTGCACAACGCACTTTACATGCACACCACAAAATGCAAGTTTTTTAAGAAGTTTTTATTTTTTGTTATAGGTCGTGTGATTGACTCGGGTGATGGTGGGGATGTGGTCAACAGGGTTGGTGCCTTAGAAACCGAGTGGCAGATTAGATTAGATGCTTGTAGACCGCTAGGGCTTAATGACCACATCTCCATCAAACCAATTTTAAAACTAAGATCCCAGCAGTTATAACTATAAACTTTACCCACTTGGTAATTTTATATTAATAGATATTACTATAATAATAATAAAACAATAACAACAAAAAACATTTTTCATTTTTTATTTATTTTTTGTCTTTCATTTTTATAGTTATAGGAAGGCTTTTTGGAGTATGCAAATGTTTTTAGTGACAAAATTTATAATTATGTATTTATGAATTTAATTAACTTTTACAATAAAGTGAATGTAATTATTGTTATATTTATAAATTGTAACAAGATTTAAGTATGGACGAGTTTTTAAACAAAGAATTAGTTGTTTTAAACAAGTTTCTCATTCAATTAATGAAAAAATGTATGCACGGGTGGGAGGGGTTTGCTTCAACCTATTGTAATGGGAAGTAGGGTATTTAAAATGTCGTGTATTGTCTTTTTGTATTATGACTCTGATGATGCCTATGTGTTTGGCGAAAGCATTCTTCAGTGCTTAGTCTGTCAGTAATTCATTTTAATTTTGCCTGTTCCAATAAATCCTGCTGTGAGTTACCTTCGTGGTTTGGCTGCTGGACTTTTTGGTGTTTAAAGTTTTTTATCGGTTCTGCCCTGGTGGGTGTTACTACTTTCTTTTCTTACGTCTTCCTGTAGATGTTACTTTTTCAAGGATCTTAGATTAGTTCGAACACAATGGTCAAGTCTTTTCTTAATACGTCCCTTTGTCTCTCTGGCTGCCAGCTGCGCACTATCTCAGATAGTGTTCACAAGGCCATCCTTCTCGGTGGAAGGAAGAAAGATATACATGCATACATATTTATTTCTCTCTGACCCAGCAGATTATAGTTACTGAAAGACATAAGCTTGCTGAGCTGGCAACTGCCAGGGTCAGGGGTTAACCATACTGCAGCTGAATTTCAAGCAATTACATGCAAGATCATTTCTACTGCCATATTGTTAAATAGAATCAAATGCTTTACATATTATACTATTTCTAAATTCTGCACTACATATATTGTTTGAGTACATATTCTTCTAACAGTTTATATATGTCTAAGTACATATTTTTCTAACATTCTCCCTCCTATTAATGCTTTTTATTCTGTTTAGAAACATAAACAACATTATTTCATTCCCTAGTCACTTCCCCTCTAGGACTTTCAACTAGGCAAGTCATTTGTTTTATATTTCAGAAAGAATTTCATTTGGTAATAACAGATTTAACTCCAAGTCTTGATACATGGTTTCAGTTACGGATACGTCAACAAAATCTCTAACTAATCTTTTCACACAAGGTATCCCGCAACAACCCAACACATGCTCCCAATATGAGCAAAACTACACAAATAGCTATCAAAATATTCATTAGGATTGAACCCCACCCTCCAAAAAGATTCTGGAAAAAGTTCGTCAGTGGGTTTGGGCCTGGTTCCGCCATTGCTGATACTTGCTGAATTACTTCTAGGTGATCATTGATTTCGTGCTCATTGTCTGGGATGTATGCACAGCATTCTTCTTTGATAAGCGCGCAAGTACCACCTCTTGCCGCTAGGGTGAAGTCAAGAGCCATTCGGTTCTGTAACACAACAGTTCTCATTGCATTCAGTTCATCAGTTACAAGTTCGAGAGCAGAAAAGGTCGCATTACTCATTACTTCGAGAAGTTTCGACAATTTTCTCAGTTCCCAGATCGATTTGACTGCTCCGTAGGCTGGGAATATTCCAGCCCAGGATATAACACTGTCACTCAAGTCCATATGAGTTAATTTCTCTTTATCTTTTACGGATGAATGATCTTTCCAATCAGCTTCGATTTTACCCACTGGATTAGCAGGTTTCTTGACTGAGTTCCCCATTTTCTGAGCTATATCTCTCACATTCCGTATCTTACCCAGAGGCAATTCTGCAGTATGTCTTATTGCTGGAACCAGATAACCCAAAAAACAACTGCCGGACCAATTCTCAGGTAACCACTTATATGCTTTTTTTCCACAAACAAAATAACAATTTTCTACTTTAGTACTGATGCGGGATAACTCTGGATGAAACATTTTCCTGTCTATAACAGACAATTGTTTATACAATTCAGGATTTTTCTGTACATCTTTCAGTGTTGTTTTCATTGAGCTCAAATACGAATCGTAATTCGTACTACAACTAATACTTTGATCTTTTGCTTTTATATAACATTTATAGGACACAGTTATGTTGCAATTACTCCAACCAACTTGGAGTGTATCATTTTTGTAAAAACAAACAATTCCTTTTGTGTAACAGGTAAATACAATGCCACTTTGTCCTGTGATCTCACAGAACCTGTATCAAAAGTAAATTCTCCCAAGTCTCATTTATCCCCAAAGGGACAGCGGACATCAAAAGTCCTCCATATGCTGTAGGTATGGCTGTACAAACCCAACAATTTGAAATGTTCATAGTCTCTACATACACACGTTTCATAGCTAGGTACGTGTTAAAGTTTGGATGCCAATCTGTGGCCAGTCCATCACGTTTCATCACTTTTATTTGTGCAGTTATCTGCAGGAAAACCCCCAACAAAAGAAAAGTCACTACCAACATGGTTAATAAGTGTATGATCAGCAGGACAGTAACCCAATGTCTTTGGGGTTGTTTTGCATTTTTATACACTCTGCCCCTGGTCATCCTGTTTCTGTGGTTTACCAGCTACAAAATGTTTATCTAACTTAAATTCCTTGAGCGGTTTACAATGCGTCAGATGAACCCAGGATGATCTCTCAGCAACTTTTACTGCAGTAGGCGTTGCCAACAGTACCTGGTACGGACCTTCCCACTTTGGACTAGTCCAATTTTTCCGTTTTATAACCTTCAGCCAAATCCAGGACCCCGGGGTCAGCACGGCTTCCGGTTTGGTTTCTTCTTTATCTGAAAAAGAGTTCAACTGCAAAACAGTCTTATTTGTTAATCTTTTCATATAACTGGCTAATGAGCTATCGGCTTCCAGCTCTGCAGGCATGAGGGCTTTCCACTGTGGCACATAATATGCTCTTCCGAATACTACTTCAAAGGGGGTCAAACCCTTTGCATTTGGAACTGTTCTCATGCTCAGCAGTGCTAGAGGTAGACAGCAAATCCAATTTTTCTGAGTCTCACTCATCAATTTCCTTAACTTATTTTTCAAAATCCCATTGTACCTCTCCAGCAGTCCTGCTGACTGGGGGTGATGAGCACAATGGTTCTTCAAAGAAATCCCGAAGAACCTCCCAAGTTGTTGGATTGTCTGGTTGACAAAATGTGTTCCATTATCACTATAAATTCTCTCCGGTATGCCAAATCTAGGAATGATTTCCTTTACTAAGGCCTTTGCCACTGTTGCAGCATCCGGATTCCTGGTTGGAAAAGCTTCTACCCATTTTGAAAACATATCTATGATCACTAAACAGTATTTCTTTCCTTCACATTTATTCAGTTCTATAAAATCCATACAAATAGTATGGAACGGATATGGTGGTGTAGGGAAACTCCCTCGTTTCGGTTTGAATGCTCCCTGCGCATGATGTTTACTACAAATATGGCATGCTGCACAAAATTTTTGTGTGTAGTTTGTGAATCCATATGTTTGGAATATTCTATTAACTAGCTGTACCATCCCCCCTGTTGAGACATGGCTCTGCCCATGGCTCAACAAAGCTGCATACCTAAACAAATTAGATGGTAATATCGGCTTTCTCTCTTTGGAGATATACAATCCGTCTTCAAGGATTGCTCCTCGTTTTACCCATTTCTGTTTTTCTGTTTTTGTAGCTAATGTTTGCATTGTCTTTAACATTTCTAAATCTAAAATCTCAGAGGGTTGTAACTCCTCATTCAGAAGTAAAGTTTCTGAGTCTGAGGCTGCCTGCTTCGCAGCTGCATCAGCTCGTGCATTGCCTTTTGAAATCTTATCCTGTTGTTTTGTATGAGCTGCACATTTACAAATAGCTACTCTAGTAGGTAACTGAATAGAGTCTAATAAATTCAAGATTAGTTGCGCATGATTGATCGGTTTACCAGTGGATGTTATCATTCCCCTATTCTTCCACTGCTGCGCAAAAACATGCACTGTGGAGAAGGCATATTGACTATCAGTATATATGTTCACACATCTGTCCTTTGCTAGAGTGCAAGCTCGTGTCAAAGCTATCAATTCTGCTGCTTGACCAGACAAGTTAGGTTGCAGGGGTTGGGCTTCTACAATCTCAACATCAGTAACCACTGCATAACCTACTAGATTTTTCCCTGTAGGACCCTTCCTACAAGATCCGTCCACATAAAATGTTACCTCTGCATCAGCTAAAGGTATATCAGTAAGATCCTGTCGGGGTAAAGTTATTTGCTCCATTTCCCGTAGGCAACTGTGTGGTGTTCCATCCACAGGAGTCGGAAGCAACGTTGATGGATTTAATGTCGTACAACGTTCAATCACCATGTGTGGTTGACTCAGCAGTATGGTCATACAAGAAAGATGTCTAGCCGGAGACAAAAATGCAATTTTCTCTTGCAGTAAAATTATCGCAACTGCATGAGGCACCCTCAAGGTAAGAGGGTGAAATAATACCATTGAGGCCGAAGCCTGTACTGCCATGGCAGCTGCAACAACTGCCTGTACACAATGTTGTACCCCTGCTTACAATCTACAGTCTGAAAAAATCTCTTATGATAATTCGGAAGCCCCAACACTGATGATGAAGCTATCAATTGTTTTAGCCTGCAGAAGGCTGCTTCTGCCACTGGAGTCCAATGTAGTATATCTTGTGCTGCCATAGGTGTTTTAAATATTAAATCAGCCAATGGAGCCAACTCCTCAGCATAGTTTGGTATCCAACTTCGACAAAAATTAGTCGTCCCCAGGAAGGACATCAGTTCCTTCTTGGTAGTTGGCTTGGGTGTTTGTAAGATTGCTATCTTTCTGTCTTCATCTAATGTTCTACCCCCCTTGGATATCATATATCCCAGGTACTTGACCTGTGATTTCCAAAGTTGCAATTTATGCTTGTTTACTTTATGTCCCTGTTCTGCTAAAAACCTCAATAATGCTATTGTATCTTCCCTACACTGCTGCTGGGTAGGGGCCACAAGCAGGATGTCATCCACATAAAGTAGAACTTGACTGCCCCCTGGCGGTGTAAATCCCGCCAGGTTGCTAGCCATCTCTTGTGCGAATATTGTTGGACTTTCACAGTATCCCTGTGGTAGTCAAGTATAGGTATATCTGTTACCCTGAAATGTAAAAGCAAACCAATACTGACTATCTGGATGTATAGGTATTGAAAAGAAAGCATTGCTTATATCTACCACTAAAATACTTCTGTTCTGGTTTCAAATCATTCAATAAAGTGTGTGGGTCTGGCACCGTAGGTGCCCTAGGTATTACTGCATCATTTACAGCTTGTAAATCCTGTACCATCCGCCATTCCCCATTTGCTTTCCTAACAGGAAATAGAGGGGTATTACATGGTGAATCCAAAGATTCTACCAGTACTCCTTTCTTAAGTAATGCTGCTACTATAGGCTTAATTCCCTGCTCTGCATCTTTTCTCAAAGGGTATTATTTCTTTTGTGGTCTAAATGCTGACTTTGGTGTGATAGTTACTGGACCTGCTGTCCGAATAAGCCCTACATCTGATTTCCCTGTTGACCAAAGAGTGCTTGGTATATCACACAAAGCTTTTTCATCCTCTTCCAGTAGGAACATCAATCAGCTGCCCTCACTTTGTTGTAAGTGAACAGCTGGACGTGCTTGCGTTAACCAATTCAGTTTTTGCTTTTGTATTCCTTGTTCTGACAATTCTAAGTCGGTTTGCCTTTCCCATCTTGTCACTTTTTCACCCAGATCTACCCATCTGGCATTTTTATGTTTGGTTAAGCTGACATGCGGTAGCCAGTTGGACTTATATAGTCCCATGAATTCCTGAGGTAATGAACAACTCACCACACTATTACCCTCAGTATCCCAGTACAGGGTTCGTAATACTAACCTATTTGCAGGATTTCTGAACAATTTTTTCTCCTATTCCTTATCAGGCCCTGGTGTGCTACAATAGTACAGAGTACAATGTAACAAATGCTGCTGATCAATGTGAAGGGAGCGTACCTTACTGATGGCTACGTTCATCAGTTCCTCGGTTACTGCCCCTGGACCAGTCGTGATGAGGTCCTGGCTGTACCAATAGTAGGCTTCACCCTCCGATCGCATCACAAAAGTATCCATTTGTCTTTGTGCCTCCATACCTTTCATGGTAGGAACTACTGCTATGCCAAAAAGCTGCATAATGTCTCTTCCCAGTAAATTCACTGGACATTTGGCAGAAAGTACTATCTTACTTCTCTGGGTCATACCTGAAATAGGGTCAGTTATTGCTATATCATGGGAAAGTGGTTCCCTGTATAGCTGTCCGTTTGCTGCTTTCACTAATATATAATCAGGTGATTCAGAGTGTTCCGGTAACTTTGAAGGATGTATCAAAGTCCGTGATGCCCCTGAATCACACAAAAATTTTACTTCCCTCCCTTCCACCAGAAGTGTAACTTCCGGTTTCGTGTCCGCCAAATAGAGCTCTAAGCTCAATAAGGCTAAATCTAAAACTTCACTTTCCTCATTATCTACTTGCACTTCCTCTATTCCTACTACTGTGTTTATATTTTCTCCCTGCTCATTACTCTCTCCTGATGACTGTCGAACGTTATGACTATCATATAGTCAATCCTCATCACTCTTGTCCTTCCCTTCTACAGTTGTTTTTTTATTCGATCTGCAGTCCCTTGCTAAATGTCCTTTCTTCCCGCACTTGAAGCACTCACCCTTTCTTTTCCTCTCCTCAAAAACCTCTGAGTCTCTGTCAGAGCGTTTATTGCTCTGAACGTTTTTCTTCCCCTTTTTACCTGACTGTACTACGAAGACTTCTGCTCCGTCTTCAGCTGTGAAGACCTGCGTCTTCTTTTTCTTCTTACTGTTAAAGTGTCTTTCAGCATGCCTAGCATACTCTAGTAAGGCTTGTAGCCTACTTGTTCGATGATCTATCATATGCTTTGTAATAAAGCTACTGATAGGAGCAATGCATCCTTTCAAAAATGCATTTTTTAACTGTTGTTCATATGAGCTATCATTTTTCTGATTTTCGGGAATAGGCATACCGCTATGGTTATTAAAACATTCTAATAATCTACCAAAATACCCATCCACAGATTCATTGTCCTGTTGTATACATTGATTAATACAGGTCCAATCTGCTCTAGGTTTCCATTTTTCAGTAATTCGGTCCGTAAGACCCTTCAACCTAGTGTCTAACTCTGCGTCACTATGTAGGAGGGGCTTAAGTTGCGCGTCACGCACATTCCAGTTGCCACAAACCATGTGCCAGTCAGGGCCAATAATTTGTCTAATAACTTTCTCTACTTCTTCCCCATTCAAGTGGTAACTCAATCGCATACCTTGTAAATCTTGTATAAACTTTTCATGATTAATTTTCGGATGGGGAATCCCCTCTGTGGCCTTCCGGATATCCTCCGGTGTCCATGGTCTATATACTAAAAGGGTTGGATCCTGGCCTTCCTGTCCTGCCTGAGGGTTCAGTACTTCAATTAATGGACAGATTTCCTCACTCTCTTCTAGTGAGTCCCTCACTTGAGTGTCCCTAAGTGTTTTATGTGTCCGGGACCTAGTCTCAATAGGTTCTCTTACAAATGGTTGTTTAAATGCCCCTGTTGCCTCAGGATATCGTGGGGGGGGACCAGCCTGTCCTCCCGCTTCATACCCTGGGTAAAGTATCGGTGGTGGCGGAGGGGGAGGGGCCGTCGCTACTACTATATTATTATCTTCTTTATCTAAGAATAATGCTTTCGCATTTTTAAACTTCTGTTCCCTTCGGTTTACTTCCTCAATCCACCTGTGTGCTTGAGGAATACCCAACTGTCGCTGTTTTTTTGCCTGACCCTCCGCGTCAGATTTTAACTGTTTCAAAAGTTTCACTAACGAAATTTTGTCTAATTTACCATCAAATCCATATTTATTAACCCATTTTGCAAAATATCTCACATTATCTGCTCTCTGCAATTGCATGTATTTCGCATCATCCGTCAAAGGCGGATCTCGCGATCTTTTAGTGCACTGATTTCCCATGTCTTAAAAAGACTGTTACGTAACCCTTCTCTTGTACCACGTGGTATCTTATTTCCCCATATCCACAGTAGTGTCTAGAATGACTGTTTACTTTGCTTTGTTATTTCCTGATCTATGACTCAAGATACAATACTTCAACTCTCTCTCTCCCTGCTATCACAAACCTTAGCAATAGCACAGTGTAACCTGGTCCCTGATCTAAAACAAAGACAAAGAGGGAAACTCTCCTTACCTGAGCCTCCCATTTATGACTGTTCGCTTTCTTCTTGGGATCCAGTTTTCCGCTTTTCAGCCACAGATCAGAAAGTGGACAGCCTCTTTGCACACAACAATTCAGTCGGAGGTCTTTTCACTCGAGAAGAACCATTTGTTTTGGCAGCTTCCCCTGTGCAGATTTGTTACCACTCATGCACTCTGACCTGCAGCTTACCAAGGGAAATGTGGCTCGAAGGACCAAAATGTCAAATAAATTGTTAGAATCAAACTGTAAAAATCATTAGGCTTTTCAAAATGACAGTCAATAACACAGGATGCTCAGGTTCAAACAATATTGCTTTACTAATGTACATTAGGAGGCAAAAAACTATACAGAAACAGTATAGAGTTTTGACTAATTACAGTATGAAAATACAACACCTCCACTCCTTCAAAACACCAATATCATAAATTTGTACGAAAACAGGAACACATCCACTGTGAGTTTGAAATTCTTTAATTAAAGAATTTCAAACTCACAGTGGATGTGTTCCTGTTTTCGTACAAATTTTGACTAATTAAATTCAGGAAATACTCTCAATTATATACTATTTGCAATCAGCTTTTGCCCACCTTACTGACGTGGTCAGTCACAGGGCATTTACATCACTATAGTCCATAATACTTCATTCATAAGAAGATGCTTAGGTAATGTTTTTAGAAACTTTCCCATGAGAATAACACAGCCTTGCGAGGCACCTGGTCCATCATAACGTCTTCCTATAGATGTTACTTTTTCAAGGATCTTAGATTAGTTCGAACACAATGGTCAAGTCTTTTCTTAATATGTCCCTTTGTCTCTCTGGCCGCCAGCTGCGCACTATCTCAGATAGTGTTCACAAGGCCATCCTTCTCGGTGGAAGGAAGAAAGATATACATGCATACATATTTATTTCTCTCTGACCCAGCAGATTATAGTTACTGAAAGACATAAGCTTGCTGAGCTGGCTACTGCCAGGGTCAGGGGTTAACCATACTGCAGCTGAATTTCAAGCAATTACATGCAAGATCATTTCTACTGCCATATTGTTAAATAGAATCAAATGCATTACATATTATACTATTTCTAAATTCTGCACTACATATATTGTTTGAGTACATATTCTTCTAACAGTTTATATATGTCTAAGTACATATTTTTCTAACAGTTCTACATACCTTATTTGCAACCCGAGGTATCGTTGACTGTTGATTCAATCCTTTTCAGTTTGTGTTTCAATCTTCTTTGTAACGTTCTGCTGGTATATACGAATGGTTTGACTGCGTGATAAGCCATCCTTTTCTAGTTAAATATTGGTAACATGTGCTATCCTGACCACCAGTTGGTGTTCCAAAGTAGTTAATTAGATGCACATCAGCTGTGCAGCTACTCCATTAGCCGATACCATGGCAACAGTGGTATATAACTGAGTACTCCACTTGGGCGTTGTCCGTTTGCCTTACTTTCGAGGAAGATGGCCTGGATGTGTTGTTTGTGATGTATTTCAACAGCTATATGGAGACAGACAGAGATATATTAGCTTCATAACTCCCGTGGATTGTGTGTAATGGCTAGACGATGTTGTTCTACATGTGAGTACAGCTGTTATATTTCAGAACATTGCTACTTATGCAGGGTTTGTTTGTACCTGATACTTCTGCAGATGTTTCAGTCTGGCAAGGATGTTTGGGCAGCTCAAGGCTGTATGGCTATGCATGAACTGTTAAGTGGTTTACAGTGTGCTCACCAGACATCCTTGATTGGGTGTACATGTGCATCATACTGTGCTGTTACTCAGTAATTGGTAACACTTCCCGGTGTACACACAACCCTCTGAAATGGGATTAGTGCAAGCAAACCCTGTAACATCAGCAGCTGTTCAATTGTATAACAGCAACTATTTCACGTAGGGCCATGTTAGTGTGTCTCTGACAAGGTTTGTTAAGGCTTCTGCAGATGTTGTACAGTGAGTGAATGATTTGTGATGTTATTACAGTTTGTATTGTAATTTGTTTGGGTGTAGGGTTGATGTTGGTGGGTGTGCATAGCAGATGCAGGTGTGTAGGAACTGCTTTTATACATAATCAATATGTGTGTGACGGTTCCTTCCCTATTTGAACACCTATACTTTAGTGGACTAATACTATGGTAATTGCAGGCAGATTCATTAAGGCACTGTTAACTGGTTCCTGTATAGTATGCAGGTGATGTTAGTCCTTGAATCCTTTCGGCAATACATCGGAGTGTAATAAAGTGTTGCTACATGAAAGCTGTGCATTTCTGTCATAGGTATTTGCAGTCATTGGAGTTGTGCTGGTGACTGACCCTTTTTGGCTAGGGTTGCCACCTTTTCATATGGCCATAGTGGGACATTTTCGGGACACACATCAGATTTTACAGGCCGACACAAACCCATGGTCAGTACAAGGGATAGAACTTTCCTTTCTTGCCTAAATCTAAGCTTATTCTTGTAGCAGTTTAGTTGCTTATCCTGTTTCTTATAACATGTAGGTATTTTAGATACAGAAAGAACTATTGTATGCAACTATTACATTACATATGTTAATAATTATGTCCTACAATCTCAGGACATTTGCCACGTTTAATATATTTGGTCAGGACACAACCGCCCAAAGAGGGACTGTCCCTCTCAAAGTGGGACAGGTGGCAAACCTATCATTGGCTCATGTCCATAGCTCATATTTGTAATAGGGTATAGGCATATACTCTCCATATCCTTTGTTCATAAAGGTTGGTTGTTGCGGAATGTGTGATTGCTATGGTCCATGTTATGCTCATATATGAACACGTCAACTGCTGTATATGGGATACCTATGGAATCCCGAAACCACACAGTTCCGATGCCCACAGTACTGGGACCAGACTCCCATAACCCACATTACCGACAGCGACAGTAACACGCGAAAGTAACACGAACATGGAACACACACACACACACACACACAAACACACTGCTACCTACCACATACAAACAAACCATCCTATACTACATATGAGCAGGTGGGCAAGCCCCCCTACACCCCCCATGTAGGTGTCTGCGCACCCCACACCCCCCTACTTTAATATTCTACCTCCTAGATTGCGCAAACAGACTCACAAAGCTAACTCACACCCACACATTACAGTCCCCCAAGAACACACGCCACACTCAGAACACACACTTACACACACTACAGCCCTCAGAAAAACACTTACACACAGTAACCTACCTGAACTGCAACACAAGAAGCACTGACTAACTGTCCCTTAACATCGTGATTTTAAACCTCGCACATCTTGTGTTTTGGTACTGTGTTCTTTCGGACTTTAAGCTGCGTGAATACGAGCATCGGTATGTCAAGCAGTCGGTATGTGGTAGGTATCCCATTTATATGTACCTCCATGGTTATGTAGATGTTGTTAACCTATCTGTATATCCACATATATATGTATATCCCCATATATTGACATATCTCTCTCTCTCTCTCTCTCTCTCTCTCCCCTCTCTCGCTCTCTATATATATGTTGATGCATATATATATATATATATATATATATATATATATATATATATATATATATATATATAAAACATACACCTTTCATTGGGTACATGCCGGTTTGTCCTATTTCCACACATTCATCCGTTTTGTGTTTTATCCTGTCAGTATACACAACTGCCATTGGTACATCTCAGGTAGCTTAATGGTATGTCATTGTGAAGATTGTGTACATGGTTGCATGTTCTAATCCAGGCAGTGGCATTTTACCTCTCAGAGCAGGCACTGGTAGTGCAAGGGTGATTAATGCACGTTTCAGTGGTTGTGTGTTCCATATGTTTATTATTCTGTGGAATACTACCTATATATGCACGCTGTGTTTAAGGTATACTATGTAACATGTAAACATCTGAGAAGATTCCTGTCATGGATACTCCCCATTATTTGGAACTACATCCCTGATTACATTATACAAAATCCCTCACTAACACTCCAGGGGATCCTTGCAGAGTGGGTGGGGAACAGTGGATACACCCCAGGGATCTCACAATTGGCTCTGCTCCACAGAGGGACAGTTAGTTAATCAATGGGGTGGCGACAGCAGACACTTTTTGCCTATGCTTATGAGTGGCCTCGGGCAGTTAGGCATGGACCTACCTATGTATCTATGAACCTATACATACAGTATGGACTCATGCTGATAGCTTAATTTACTGTTCAGGTATTGACTTACCTTGTGCCGATGGCAGTTGTGTGTACAATAGTTGAGGGCTACCTATGTAGGATGCACACAGTAGACCACCTATACATGACAATTTACAGGTGGTTGTGTGTGTGTGCCATCCATGTTAGCTGTGTGTGCAGGTGGAGAAGGGTGCCAGTCCATAAGTGCCTACACTGTCAGTGCATGTGCTATATATTCCTCTTTGCCAAGGCATGGGCATGGTGGACACTCCTCCGTCTGCCTACTGGGGCTGGCACAGGGTGTTTGTGGTCTGAGTCCCTCTGTGCCTGTGGGTCCCTTGGTAATGGTGGTGGGCTGTGAGGGCCTTCAACATACTGTCCCTGCTGCAGCTGTTTCCGCAGGATCATATTGTGTAGCATGGCACATACTATGAAGATGTGGGCACACGTGCCTGGAGAGTATTGCAAGGCTCCACCAGATATGTCCAGGCAACAGAACCGTGATTTCAGCATTCCAAACATGCGCTCTATGATGATTCTGGTTTCTGCGGGTGTCTCATTATGGCATTCTTGCATGGCTGTGTGTGTGCATTTCTGATGGGAGTCATCATCCACGGTTCCAGTGCATAGCCAGCATCCCCTACCAGGTGGCCATATGTGATGTCCCCCATGGCAAATGCCTGATACAGCTGTGAGGCATGCCAGATGTGGGAGTCATGATAGCTTCCAGGGCTACCAGCACACACATCCATGATAATGCCCTGGGCATTGCACACAACCTGGCAGTTGATGGAGGGGTATCCCTTGCAGTTTATGTAGCACCTACCCTGCTCACCGGGTTGTGACTTGATGTGTATGTGCGTGCAATCTATTGCACCCAGTACCTCCGGGAAGTCTGTCACACGGTGGAAGAGATGCATAATGCTGGCCAACTCCTCCTGCATTTGGGGGAAGTATATGTGCTCATTGGCATGTGTAACATGGCATCCAGGAACTGGTGGAGCACCCTGGATGCTGATGCCTGTGAGATCCCCATGATATCCTCAGTTGGCCTTTGGAAGGTACCTGTGGCTAGTATTCTCAAGCTTGCACATACCTTCGTGTCCACTGGGATGGGTTCCCCGCTGTTATGTCTGGCTCTGAAGCATGGCCAGTACAGCTCAATAAGTTGCTGTATGGTGTCCCTGTTCACCCTTTAACGCTCTACTATCTCCAGATCATGTAGCCCCTGGTAGGTTACCCTGGGTCTGAACACTCTTCCCCTCCTCCGGTGCCTGAGATGGTTGTCAGCATCATCCTCCACACCACCGTCAGTCCCCAACACATGCTTATGAATCAAAGCTATGGCAGCCCCTAACATGTACATATAAAAAGTTCCACGTCTATATACACCAATGGTGCAGAGTGTCTGGGAATACACAAGTGTGTGTGGGGGGCTTTCACACCTTATACTATTGTGCAATGGATGATGCTGGTGTAATTGGGTGTGTATGTTCAATTCCAGCTGCGGGGTATCTTAATTATTGGTTTTACAACAGGTACTGCTATTATGGAGCCTTTGGTGTTGACTTACGCTTGGCTGCCGTGATTAATTTATTGCCCTTTACTTCACTTTTCAACCCGATTCCCCTCCCATTGTCAGGCATGCATCCAGCTTCCAGCTTTCTTGTTTTGTACTTTCACAACCCAGGATTGTGTTGGGAAATGTGTTATGTAGCTGATCTACTGCAAGTTTACTTTGTTCTGCTGTGACAGTTCACTTTTCTTTGCTGTACAGCACCTCCCCTTTCCTGTTCTGCCAGGTAGCTGCTAGCAGCCTTGTTAGCTGTTGTCAATGACCCACTGTGAGATCCTAGGTGTTAGTTACTCATGTGTACTCCAATTACCATGCTGCAGCATTTCCTTATTGTATTCCCGTATCTTTCCTGTTTTAGCTGTGGTGCGTGCTGTGCACAGCCGTTTACTGGGTTTCGAGCATGTTTTCATCCACGTTCACATGCACTTTCAGTTACCTTATGTGCTCTCAGCTAAGCAAAGCTATGGCTACTTCCACATCCCTATCCTGCGGCTTTGCTTAGCAACAGGCAACCCAGATTAGCAATGATCCAATGTGCTTACAGCTACAGTGGCGCACCCCTCTCTTGATGTCATGTTTACCTCCAGGCCACTCCTTGGTGTTGTACCACTATGCCGTGTGGTACATCCTTACGCCGGTGGGACATTTGCGATTCAGTATTACTTGACTCATTTGCATGGCATTGACTATTAATTCCTAGTTACTGTGCAGAACACTGTCACAGACCCTTAGCAACTCTTGCACCATGGTTGTGGTGTAGCATGCATGCCACTGACTATTATGGGGAATTCATGAATTGTGTTACATTGCAGTTTTATGACATCTAAATATATTTTCCTTGTGATCCCATTTGCTCACTGATTCACTGCGGTTTTAATTTGCGTTAGTGTGGCCATGACATTACATGTTATTTTTTATGTGTTGTGCATGTTTTTTATGCCATTGGCTATATATTTAGCCATTGGCATATATGAACATTATAATACGTAAGTTTGGCCCGCTTTCATGGCTCCGATTTTATGTTTGAAAAAATGTAAACCTTTTTTTGGTTTACATTCCTTCATGCTTACGCTATGCCTGCACCACTTCATGAATTGCTATATACTTTCATTTGCATGCTACACCGCTTCACATGGGGTAATTAGCATAAATGCGCCAGGAGCTGCGCAGCTCTGGCATACGCTGGTAGTGCACATGGAAACAGCTTGTACCTGAATCGCTCAGCGGCCATATTTGCCGCTAGATCGCCAACGCTACTCCGGCGCCTGGCTCAAGCTTCATGAATCCCTGGGAATATTTTAGATTAATTTCCCTAGCAAATCATATCCTCAAAAATGCAGCATCATGTACTAACTATACTTCTACACTTTTCTGTCATTTGTGATTCATTGAAATGTGGCTTCACTCATGTGAGTTTTCAGTCAAATAGGTTTCAGTCAAAAGGGTTTTCAGTCAATTGCCTCTTTGTCAAATGTGTGTGTGTGTGTGTGTGTGTGTGTGTGTGTGTGTGTGTGTGTGTGTGTGTGTGTGTGTGTGTGTGTGTGTGTGTTTGTGGGTGCGTGCATGCATGTGTGTAGAAAGGGACAATAGTTAAAAAAGTAAGTTCCATTTTCATTAAATGAAATATGGGAATTATACCCATGATTTTAAAAAATAACTTCTGGTCATTATTATGACTGTTTTGCAATTTTCTTCTGCATGAATATGAATGAAAAATTAAATCAGATTCTAGGCATAGATTACCTAATAGTGCAACTTGACAATATTATAAAAGATTTAGAGTTGCAGAAGTACATCTTATGGTGAATTAGGTCCCTGACCAAAAATGACAAATTCTATAAAAATCCCATGCTTTTACTTTTCAGGCAGTGGTTTGGGATTTTGGATTTCTGTTTTGCAATGTTTGTTATACTTTTCGGAGAGTTAAAGCTGTTGTGTTAAAAATCCCATCCACTGAAGTATTGGCCATTTTGGGCTAATTTCTGTCTCTTTCATTTCCCTGCTATAAGTACCATATTTGCCCGGTTTTGCATGCTGAGCAGCGCCGGTTAGCTAGGGTAAAACTATTCCGGGCTCCACAAAGTCTCCTCTTCAATTTTTCCCTTGGAACTAGATAAACTTTCAACTTAAGCACTCAAGCCATTCATTTCTCAGCCTTGCACTTGCTCAAAACTTATAGCAAGCACTTATAAACCCTAGCACTAGATCCTCCTGTACTGTACAGTAGGACAAGGCTCTCAATTCGACCTTACCAGCCATCCAGTAAAACAGTTCACTGTACCTATCCAGGCATGTCCAAAGGGCAGTTTCAGGTGTACTCTCCAGTCCAACTGATGAATCTAGGCATTTTGAGGCAATATTACAACTGCTCATGTACACAGACAACTCCCTCCTTTTACCATCAAACACTAATACATGTGAGAGATGCAGTTATACAGCCAAACTAGAGGCTAAGCTTTCTCAAGACTGGATCAGACAGTCAAGAGTAGAAGGGAAATACTTGCATTACACCACCAGTCTTACATAGACCCATTAAACCAGCACCGGAAAAAAGCACACATAAATACATGGAAACATACTCAGAGGCTCTAAATAAAAATCTGCGAAACCAAGACCTCCAAAGCAAACATCCAAGCAACCTCCACCCCCCAACACAAACCATGAAACACATACTTCACAAAACCAGTGTGCCATGCAATCACAGCCCTTAAGGCAAAATAACATACCCAACATACTAGTAATAGGTGACTCTATAGTCAGGCACACTAATGTCCCACTCACTAGGCTGAATAAGGAGAAGGTTACTGTTAGCTGCCTGTCGGGTGCCAAGATCTGCCACATAACACAAGCACTCAGGTCACTCCAGAACAAGTACAAACATGACTCTATCATTGTCCATGTTGGTGTGAATGACCTGAGCCATACCTCCCTGGACTACATGAAAAGAGACATGGAAGAGCTCTCTGATCACATAGCGCAGGCCGGTATGACCCTGACCCTGAGTAGCATCCTGCCCTCACCAAGAATGATACCACGGTATAAAGAAAAAAATTCTCGATTTCAACAATTGGATATGTTTCTAGTGTCATTCAAAAGGGATCCAGTGTCTGTCTGCCTGGGATGACATGCTCGACAAGCCATGCTGCTTCACTAGAGACGGCTTGCATCTGTCACCCTTAGGCTTTTGAATACTTGCCAAGGCTCTTGTCACCCCCATAGTGCCTTTTTTAGGCAAGGCTCAAAAGACAAACCCACTGCCATAAATAGCACAAGTAACAAAAAACTGAGGGTAATGCTACTCAATGCCAGAAGTCTAAACCTCAAAATGCATGCACTCAAGGCACTCCTCAGTATGGAGAAAATCAATATATGTGCAGTAACAGAAACCTGGTTTAAGGCTCCAGTGAGCACCCCAGCATTACGAGGCTACAATTCACACCATACATTTTGGCCACAGAACCCAAACCAAAATACAAAAAGCAGGGGCGTATCCATATTCATCAAGGCTACCCACACCTCCAGGTTAGTGGCACAGCATGATGCTTCAGAGATCATCCACGTGCGACTAACAATGGGCAAAACTGCAATTCAAATTATAGCTTGCTACAGATCACCTACCATGTCCCAGGACCCCCATTCCACATTTCTGGAAACATTTGGAAACACTGATGTCCTACCAAACACCCTAATATTGGGTGATTTCAATTACCCAAACATTAACTGGGAGAACTACTCAAGTACTAACTCCCTTGCCCAACTTTTCCTAGAATTTATAAACTCAAATGCCCTGGTTCAACTGGTCAACACTCCCACCAGAGGTGACAACATATTGGACCTGGTCATCACCAATATGGGTGACCGGTGTTCCACACCAGAGGTCAACCCCTCTCTGGTTAGATATGACCATAAACAAATCACTTTGGATATCCATATTCTGCCCACACCCCTGGACAAGAAAGCCACCATGACAAACTTTTCAAAAGCAAACTTCACGTTACGTAAGACAGAGGTGGAAAGTTTCAAAGCCCCCATGCTGAAGGACACCACTGTCTAAGCTGCAAAAGCCTTTACTAATGCATTCTATGGGCAGCTACAAGAATGCATGGATTGTGCCATCCCAAGCAAAACCAAGACTCACTCCTCCAAGAAAAGGAAACCAGACGGGTGTACTCCTGCCATAAACAATCTATACAATAGAAGGAGGAAACTAGTACAGAAAAGAGTAAAATCCCAAGAAGGGAAGACATCCCTGTTCAGTATCAGCAAGAAACTATGATCCCTCATAAAATCATCCAAGGCGAGCTTTAAAAGAAAAATTGCCAAGGACTCCAAAAATAACCACAAGGCATTCTTTAGCTATGTCACAAATCTAAGTGGCAATGCTCAGATCTGCTCGGAGTTTGTGCAGAATGGCACAAAATACACTGAACTGACTGATATCGCCAACATCCTAGCAGACAGGTTCAGTGCAAAGTTCACCCCCCTCTCAACCCCAAAAGGGCCCATAACCATACCAGAAAAATGTAGAGTCCCTGAAATCACAGACGCTCAGGTTAAAACAGCTCTCTCCAAAGCCAAAAACACAGCATCAATGGGACCAGACAGTGTCCCAGGCTGCGTCCTACACAAGCTCAAAGATGAACTAACCCCTCACCTAAACACACTGTTCAAACTCAGCCTCTCCACAGGCTACATACCCATAGAGTGGCACACAGCAATGGTTATTCCGCTCCACAAAGGTGGAGCCACAACAGACCTCGGGACCTATCGCCCTATAAGCCTAACTAGCTTGGTCTGCAAGGCTATGGAGTGCAACATAATGAAACTCATTAACAGAGACATTGGGAACCTCCAAACACTGGACCCTACCCAGTTTGACTTTGTTAAGGGCAGATCATGCCTTCTAAACCTGGTAGACTTCTTTGAGACAGTTACAAAGGCTATAGATGAGGCAAAGGTGGTACACACAACATACCTAGACCTCACTAAGGCCTTTGACACCATTCCCCATTCTGGTATTATAGACAAGCTCACCAGCCTGAACATAAACCCCTATGTCATAAGATGGGTTGCCAACTGGCTCACGGACAGAGCCCACATGGTGAGAGTTGTGGGAGCTAGGTCCGGCTCTAAAGTGGTTACAAGTGGCGTTCCCAAGGGCTCATTCCTAAGACCCCTCCTGTTCGGCATATACTTCTCAGAGGTACAGGCAAGCACAGGAGGACTATGGCTGACCAAGTTTGCAGACGACTGCAAACTAGGGGCTATAATTGACTCTTCAGTTGACACAGACATCCTCCAAAAGGGTCTCACTGAGACAGATACCTGGTGTCAAAATCATGGCCTCAAGCTAAATGCCAAAAAGTGCATATTCATCCCCTTTGGAAAAAACAAAATACCCACAAACTACCATATAGGTGGCAGTCCCCTAAATACGGAAGACATAATAAGGGATCTGGGGACCCAAGTATATAGTAATCTCACCTTTGATAATCACATTGCCAAAGTGGTTAGAAAATCCTTCTACGTGGCCCATATTTAATAGCCATCCATGGAGAAAAAAAATGTCTTAGTTGGGCTTATTGGGCCTATTCCTTCCAAAAGGGATAGTTTACCTAAGATACACTGAAACTTGGACTCCTTATTAGGATATATATATATATATAAATATATATATATATATATATATATATATATATATATATATATATATATATATATATATATATATATATAAATATGATGGGATAAGTACAACCACTTGGGGACAAGCCTACTTTTGTATATGGTACACAATAATATTAAGGATGTATTTGAAAAGGGCAAACAAGTTTCAACATTAGGCTCTACAAAATGTGGCAGGTTTAGTTATTGCCAATACATTGTTGACAAGAAAGAGGTTATTCTGAACAACTATTGTCAGTCATTACATTCAAGAGATGGGATTGTAACTCAGGTTTGGTCTATTTAGCATTTTGCAATCACTGTTCTGTTTTTTATGTGGGTAAAACAGAGAGGAAACTGGCCAAAAGGATTTACGAACACTTATATGATATGAGAAAGCCAACTCTAATAATGCTCTATACAGACATTCCATAACCTGTGATGGTTTAAAAAAATTGTTTTTGGAATTTTAGAAATTGTTCCACCAGATACTAGAGGATGAGCCTGGGAAAACATATTGGAATACAGGGAACTCCTTTGTCAACTTAAGTTGGATGCTACACACAAACCAGGTCTTAATGACCATGTTTCACTATAAGCGGTGTTAAGAATGAGAACAGCGAAACTATGAGCCTGTGTTTTACAAAATAGACATTCACTACTATTTATTTTTTGTTATATTTAAATTATTTTGTCTATTTACCACATATCTAAATTGAAAGTGTATTTTTATAGGATGAGTTCAAATGTGAAATATTTAGATTGTTTTGCTCACTCATTTTGTATATTTATTCAAGACATTTTTTTGTATTGAGTTTATCTCTTTAAAATTTTGTTACTTCTTAATAAACCTGGTTTTTGAGTTAATTATTATGTAATTAGTGAATGGAGTGAATTATGGTTGTTTAAATGTCCCGATGAAGTCCATGTGGATGGATGAAAGAGATTAACGTTTTATTTTTTTTTTTTTTTTTATGTAAAACATAGAAGATCTCATCAGTGCCATGTCATTGTAATATTTTACATTTGATTCAAATTTACACAAAATTATGTTAACCTTTATCACATCCAGAGATGAATATGGAGTTATACTTGTGTTTTAATAGTCACATAAATCTTATTACTATTATACACATTAGGCAAATGGTTTTGTGACTATTGCATGCATGATATATGCATTCCAAGTAAAGAAATGCTCATTTACAACTATTGCATATGCATTGTTGCTTACTGATCACAGAGTATTGATTTTATATTATGTAATAAAAGGTAATTGTTGCTGCTTGGATTTAACGCAAATGCATCTATGTTGATTTATACATTGCCTAATGCAATGTTTAAGAGGTATTTGAACATTCATGTTTGCTTGATATATATGTAACATATGCTAACCTAAATATGCATGTGTGTGTGCATGTGTGTGTGCGTGTGTGTGTGTGTGTGTGTGTGTGTGTGTGTGTGTGTGTGTGTTTGTGTGTGTGTGTGTGTGTGTGTGTGTGTGTGTGTGTGTGTGTGTGTGTGTGAAACTCATATGGGCTGATACTCTTTAAGCTGATAAAGTGAATTACAGTTCTGATGAATGATGATATTGCTAGAATTTACATCCGAGCTATACATATCCCTAGCATTTTCGAAGTGTACCAGTCACTTCTGATTCACTTCTGAATTTGTTTCAATCTCATCAGAAGCTGTAGACTAAAGAAGATGGAAAAAAAATAATTAATTACAACTTTTATGTGTTAGTAGGTCATTGTATTGTACTGGCTGGTGATGGGCCACTATACCTACCCAGCTCAGGCGTGTTAATGTTTCTAAACTCTTCTTCCTAAAGTGGAAGGAGGCCCTGCTTGTGCTTTTTCATGTCACTATAATGATGATGACATTATTCATTAGTGTGCAGAATGTCACTTGCACTGGTGACAGCCTTAGTCAAGCTATTCCAAGCTTCAGCCTTGTACTGAGATGCAGCATACATCTACTATAAACCCTAGAGCTGTAGCAGATTATGAGGTATCCAACAAACATCCTGGGCTCCTCCTGACACCACCTCTGTGCTCTAATTGGAGTAGCACCCTCACCATCCTCTGCCATGCTTTTCTCAAGTACAGCAGGAAAATAGCATGGAATTAATGCTCAGTGCGGATCTCTTGAGTAGCATCCAGTGCACAGTGATCAGCAACCTTGACAACTGCATCTGCATGACAGAAAGCCCACAAATGGCCTGCAGGAGAATGTGGGTTTGATTTCATCAAAGTATGCATCAGAAGTGAAACGTAGCATTGAGACTCGGGCATATGTGATGCTCAGCATATTTACACATGTTCCACAGTGACTTAATCAATTTCTTTAATTATGACATACGAGTTACATTTGAAATAATGTATCATCACCTCTGCCATGCTTACTGGTATGCTGGATAATTATACTGCTGTGACAAACAAATATGACATGACATTTACAATTATGTTGGTATCATATAGTGGCGTTATTAGATAAATTAATGTAAACTGGGACATAATGGTTTATTGGGGCACCTTCTACAAACTGTGACTGATGGCATCTGGAAATCAAACCAGAGGGAAAAAAAAGCTGAATTACTGTATTCTGCATATGAACTGTGAAGGCCACGGGTGAAATAACAATTTCAGGATGTAAGTCATGGCATAACAATTTGAACATGACTGGAGATAGATTAATTACTTGGAAACCGTTATGTGTTGATCTATGAGTTGTTAGGTTATTGTACTTATGTTTTGAGACAACTATCTGTTCCTGTTTAACAGTTTCATTTGCATTCTTTTGAATGATCTCAGTCACACATGTAGAAGAAGGTGCCATAAATACTTTACATGACATGCTGTCCTATACTCATAATGCTGCTAATTGAAATGAGTTATACTTAATCCCAATAAATATTGGTAACTTCATACATGTGCAAGTGTACTTTAAATTAACTATAATCACTGCTATGCATAACATACTTCACACAGAGTATAATTATTTAGCATTCCTTTCACAGAGTTGTGTTGCAAGTTTCAGTTTGCAACTTGCAAATTGTACTTTATGTTCAATTGCATTCAAATTAATTGACAATACTTTATTCTGACCAACTCAGTAAAATCATCTGTACTCTGGATTAGAATTGTACATTACTCCTGTCATTATTATTGTTTTACTCAATTATCATATTGATCTTCAGAGATAGTTACATAACAGTTGTATTTTATGCACCTATAACTATCCAAAGTGCTGACTGGAGCACACTAGGACCAGTCTTATTTAAGCAAATGATAACTAAGCCTTTGAGTTTTGCCTTGAGAGTTAACTGTCATTCATTCCTAGGTACCTCTGACAGTCAATTATATGCAATGCCAAACACTGCAGAAAGGATAAAACCAGATACAATAAAATAAAGAATTGTGCTGATTTATCCAAGTGTTGGCCTTTACAAGTAACATGTTGACAGTCAGGATCACTAGCTTCAATGACACATCAAATTATTGAGATTTGAACCCAGCATCTATAGCATTACCCTGAAATACATTTTCTACTTTAGCAGCATTTGTCACATAATAACTTGTAATTCTGTTACACCTCATCATACATTCATGTCATAAAAGTTATTGAGGAAAGAGCCACATAGGAGTTTACATGATGTCATGTTGTACGCAGCATATACAAGTAAAATTTTTACCTGTGTTAATGAAATGCATTATAGTCATGAATAATTGTTCAGACACATTTACATTGTTTTGATAAGTATCCATATTTTCCAATTCAGTATCTTGCTGATTTTACTTTCACAGACTTTAGGATGATACGTATTAGTTACATCATGCATATAAAAATGTACTGTTACTATAGTCAATATTAAGAAAGCTGTTGGTGACACAGATCAAAGGTATCTTGTTTTCATCCATTACACATGCTTCTGTTGTTACAGTCCAAACATTGGAAATTGTAATTATTACTTTAGGCTCAAGTAGACAAATGGTGTTTAACTATGAATACTAACCAGGATATCCAAATCTGGGTTTAAACATGCATTAGTTGTGCTGTTACTCAGATTTTACTGCATTAACACATTGAGCCACAGAGAAAGTTACATGGCATATGTGTTGTCTGTGCTCAGTACTGTCTGTAGTACTGACTGACGCTCAAAGATACTAGTCTCATTTGCACTCCTGATGTCATGCCAAATAAAACTCTTGAGGTATTTCATTGGGAAGTTAACTGTAATTCAGTGGACTGTCATTCAGTGATAGGCAGTAATGATAGTCACCAATCCACAAAACCAAATGTAGTGCAAATAATGCAAAAAAAAAAATAAAGAATGAAAGAAACCATGGTATTACCATGAAACATTGGTGAGATTAACAGTGTTTGACATTATGAAGCAGAGAAAGTCAAGCATATATACTCAGCTTTGTAATTCTAACATTTTACATTTAGGGAGCAATACACCCATATTGTCACACTTGTCCTTTGTGTTTCCTGAGTAGAAATCTGACTGAACAAGATATTCGCCACTGATGCATATCACAATACAAACAAATATAAACAATAAAAGAGTGTGTCCTTCTCTTTCTTTTTTGTGAGCATTGCACACTCTTGAAATGTTTATAACATAATTGCATTATAATTTGCAATAATTTGGAGGTTTTTGTCTGTCTAAGATGTATATACTTAATATAACGTTTATGGCCACAGTTATCTTTTAACCATATTTGAATAAAGATGGTATAAAGGTTATCTCTTAAATCAGATACTTTAATATAAAACTTAGCCATAAGCCTATCCTCTCTATCATACTCTCTGTAAGTGTGATTCCCATTAGCAGGGTGTTAAGGACTTAATTAGATATGCAACACTACTGATAAGTCACACTTGTCACAGTTCTGAATCCTTGCTCTTGTACTACTAGCATGTGAGCATGGTATTGTGTATGTAATAGAACTGTGTTTACCTGCCCAGCACCTTAAGAAGATTGAGTGATACAGGAATGATAATGAGGCCAGACCAGATTTATATATTCAACATGTCCAAGAGAGTTAATCTGCTTGATATAAGCACAGCCTGGGGCTAAGGAACTCCTGTCATAGTAGGGAAGGTGACTTGCATTCTTCAAGTTCTTCAGAACAAAAATACTGCTGTTTGACTCATTAGACTTGCTGCATTTATGTTCTTTTGTGAGATTTACTTTACAATCCCTTTCAAGGTATGTTGTTTTAAAAGTACTGCTTACAGTATGGTATTAGTATGTATTCCTAGCATACGATGTGCATGATGCCTGCACTTTGCACTGCTGTGTTTGTAATGGAGGTATAACACTTCCAGCTATTGTACTAGTCCTCTTGTTTTATTCATGTTTCTGGAAACATTTCTCTGAGGATGAGAATACATTTCCCATTGGAAATGCTTAAGTATGTTAAGGTGATAATTCTGAAAACTTTTTATGGCAAGGGTGTTGTTTATTTCTGATATATTTTTACTCCATTATGAAGAGTTATTGCCATTGTCTTTGCTGGCAGGGATGGTCTACTATAGGAGTTCTTGCTTTTTATTATATAACTGTGCCCTGTCTACACATTTGCAAAGTTCTTTTTCCAACAAAGGTTTAATAGTTACTTTTACAATGATCATTGACTTGTATTACATATAAAACTTTTGTTCTGCCCACATTTCCTTAGGGTTATTGACACGTCTCTGACTTTGAAAATTTATTTTAGGTTAAGGTGTCATTTCATACACTTGTTTCATTCTTAATACTGTTCCATATTCCAGATATAATCACATTTCTTTCCCCTTATTCAATTGTATTATGGGAGGGATGATGGGAATTTTACATGTATGTTCTAGATATCTGTTTTCATATACAGTCATTACTAAAAGTTTTAACAATGCCTACTTAATTATATTTGTTTCTGCCTATTGTATATCAACTTGTAAATCTACAAACCCTGTTGATTTGTCTGATATCACTTTTTTACTTCAGTACAGGGATGTGATACCAAAACCAGCTATGCCACATAAACTTGCATTTTCAAGTGGTAAGAATAAGGTTATAATTCAGGACCTCCACACATTTTAGCAAAAATTGTTAGCTGGCAATTACTTCCATGACGATCTCTAGCGGCAGGTGGGTAACAATGTGAATGCTGTGGATGACCACCTTGATAAGTGTTTTAATCCAGCAATGATGCCTGTCAGTGCTTGTGTGATTCTAGATTTATTTATTTTCTTTATTAATTAATTAATCATTAGTTAGTTAATTAATTTATTTATTTATGTATTTAATGCTTTTGTTTACCAGGATAGTCAGACTGAGTAAAGTTTTCCCCCTTTTCAGCTGAAGCCCAGCGAGAAAATCTCCACAGTCAATTTTACACATATCTAACATAGCATCAAAGCAGCTTAAAGGAGATTACAATGAGTATGTTTTGAAATACTAATATGTAATTATTATGTACAATATAACTATACTAGATTTGTGGCTAGGATACAATGTGAAAAGAAAAATAATGAGGGAAGTTATGGTGGAGGGTAATAGTGAAGTTAGCTAGAGAAGCAAGTGAAGGGAGATACAGAATGGGGATAGAGAATGTTGACAGGAGAGAAACTGTAGAATTACATGGAGAAATTAATTTGTAGTAAGAGGGTATGGTCAGCCAGGACTGGAACATGAGCATAGTCATGTGTCAGTGAGGTATAGCTTTTTTTATTTGTTTTTTGAGATATAAGAGAAACAGGGAGTATCCCCCATGGAGTTTTAGGACTTGCTTACAATTAGCAGGAGTTTGTCAGTGGAGCTGAGCAGTCTACAGAGGATATAGTGCTGTATTATATTGTATAGATCTATTAGGTTGGTATATATATTTATGGGTGACTACTTGCTCTGAATGAATTGTATGAGTTGTATGAGTTGTAATTCAAGCCATTGAAATTGCTTTAACAGTATGTTAAAGAGTGGTGTATTCTTTAGCTATAATTTGAGGGTCTATGTTCAGCTACCAAATTTGAAAAAAAGGTGAACCGCAAAACAACAAAAGTAAAATGGCGAACAGAACAAGCATCAAACAACAGCAATGTTGAAAAAAAATACATCAAATGGCTATAGCTGGCCAACATCACATACACAACCAACCGAGGTTGGGGGTTGCACCCACCACATCTCCCCAGTATGGGGGTCTGTGTCCTCCACACCCCCCTAATGATATATACAAATTCCAAGATTGCACTACAGTGAGGAAAAGGGAAAATTTAAAACATTTCCCTTTACTTACCTTATGTATTGCATTATTTTCTGGTTGTTGGCCAACTATGGCCATTCAATGTATATTTTCCAAAGTTGCTGTAGTTCAAAGATTATCCCTTTCACTGTTTTCAATTTATTATTTTGCCCTTCAAGTATTTTAGAATTCAGTATCCAAATATGGGCCCATACTTTGAAGCAAATTTTGCTATTTTGTTCTAGTACTGGCCTAGTGTGGAGAGAAGGAGTGCATATAGAAAAACGTATGTAGTCGAAAAGTAGATTCATTGGTTGCTCTAGCTTTGTCTGTCAGGTTTGGTCTGATTCTATTGAGGTTTCCTAGTTTCTGAATTTTTTTTTTGCTTGTTTTATCTGGTGAGCAAATATTAGTTTGTCATCATTGATGCCACATATTAGTTTGGTATTGGTTATCAGCTATATCTTAATCTTAATATTGTTGGATGAAGAGATGGAAAATAATAGTTTTTGTTTAGCAATTGCTTGGAGGGAAATACATTCAGTTTAGTTTTGTTTTGGTTTAATAGTAATTGTGGCTCAGTTAACTATTTCTTAACAGAGCTTAAGGATTCCTGTATATGCTGGAGTCATTATTTAAAATATTGAAAAGGAGAGTACCTTGAATTGAGCCGTGTGGTCCCTTAATTGTTACAAAGAGAAAGGATGAGATATCATTCTGCAATTTTACTTCTTGCAGCCTGTCTGATAGGTAGCTATGAAATCAGGATAGATATTAGGTTACTTGGTCTATTGTGGATAATCTGCGTAGTCGTAATGTCCTGTGGTGTAAATGTCAAAGTTTGTGGACAATTGCAAGTTGGTAGCTATTATTATCTCCCAGATTGATGTTCACATCCTACAGAAAGGCCTCACTGAGACCAACGACTGGTGACAGAACCATGGCCTTAAGCTCAATGCCAAAAAATGTGACATCATCCCCTTTGGGAAAAACCTGGTTCCCATTAATTACCACATTAATGGTAGTCCACTGAACACAGAAGGCATTAAAAGAGATCTGGGAACACAAGTTGACAGCAACCTCTCTTTTGACCACCACATTGCCACTGTGGTCAGAAAGTCCTCTAGGTGGCACATCTCATTACTAAGGGTTTTGCATCCAGGAAGAAAGAGGTCATTGTCTCCCTCTACTCTTCACTCATTAGGCCAATCATTGAGTACAATGTCACCATTTGGCATGTACCTCACTAAACACCTGCAGCAACTGGAGAGGCCACAAAAGTACCTCACAAAGTGGATCCAGGGCCTTAAACATTTGTCCTATATGGATAGACTAAAAAAACTCCAACTGTTCTCTGCCTCATATCGCCTACTTAGAGCTGATCTCTGCTTGACTTACAAAGCATGTGTGACCCAGCTTTGTTAGAAATGCTACATCTAAAGAAATCCCAATCTCTCCACACCACATCATCCAGAGACCTCAAACTCATTACCACAATCAACAGAACATGCTGGAGGGACAGGTTCATAAGCCGGAGACTGCCCATGCTATGGAACAGATTTCACATACATGTCAAGCAGAGCACCTCACTGGCTCTCTTCAAGAGAAATCTTGATGAGTGGATGGGAAATAGAAAATTCACCCCAGGGATCACTCTATTGGCTTTACTCGACAGAGACACTGAGAACTAAGTTTGGGTGGCATGATGCCAGGGTTTTCCTATGGGCTAGGCTTGTAACGGCCCCAGGGCCATTAGCCTAGTACACACCTATGAACCTATGAACCTACGACATATCTAGGAATACAGATGATACCAAGTTAGCATTATTCCTACTCTGATTTACAGTGGTGCAGAAATTTGGAAGGACAGTTGTAACACTATGGTTTACGGCAACCTCCATACTGAGTTGGGGAGAGAACATCACTCTCTGCAACACATTTGACAACTTGCATTTGAACACATTTCTCTATGACCTTTGAAAGAGTGTGTAAAATGGCTATAGCCCTGTAGATAGAGATGCCATTTATTTTGCTTCCCTTCTACAATGGTAAGATATACATTTTTTTTCCACAGAGTGAGTACATAACCTTCCTCAATGGATCAATTTATTAAGATTATACTTGTTGGCTAATGCTTCTTCTGCTAGCTTGATATATTCTGCTGGGATGCTGTCATGGGGAAAGTGGTGGGTTTTAGTTTTATGAGAATCTTTATTAGTAGAAGTGAGTACTGCTTGAAAAATGAAGGTTTTTGTGCTGTTTTGCGATACTGGGAGTGGATGTATGATAGAGGAGGTTCATAAGAGAGGTTACTGACTGAATAATATGTGAGTTAAATTAGCAATACTATTTGTTGAATCTATTATGCAAGGTGAAGTTTGAGAGACTTGTCCTGGGTTTAGTAAATGATTAATACTGGTCTAAAAAGCAATGGGATGTTTCAGATTCTCAGCTTATAGTCTACTAAAGTAATTCTTTTTGTTACTTTTGATGTTATTTTTAGCAACTGCTGATCAGAATAATTTTTGCTTACCTTTCATGTTTTCCATATTTGCCTCAGTTTTTGTTAATATTTCAGTTTCTTTTTTTGTTTGAAAATTTTTATCGACATAACATCTATACAATATATACATAGAAAGGAAAAAAAAACTCAGTATTCACATACTGTCATACAATGTTAGAAACACATTAACCATCAAATGTCTCGGTATTTCAATAGCAAAATTTCAAGATTATCTTGGCAGTTAAAAGCCTGAGTATGATTTACAAACCTTATTCTAATCACTTCTTTTTTTTTTCCATTTTACATAACATTCTTGTTAAATTTAAAAATTATTTGACTGTAGGGCAAGAATTATATTCCATTGACTAGTACAAGTTCAGTATAGCCATAGTGTAATAGAATACATAATATAATAGGGTTAAAAAATTGCAGCAATGGAAATGATTCTATATCAGGAAAGCTAATAACATCACACTCCCAGAGTCTAATGTGGTGTGGTTTTATAAGCATTTTTTTGCTTTTTTAGGACACCATAAGAATAAAGTTAATATTTTTTTCTTTTTCTTTAATAGTAACCTGTCTTCAAATGAAAAAAAAATCATTAATTCAATTTCTGAATAAGGAGTAAAGCTTCTTCATTTTTTTTCTACATATTTAAATTATGCTTCTTCCATTTATATTTATATTTATTTTTTATCGTACTATCCAGTAGTTGATTCATCACAATGGTTTCAGTTTTATTATGACATTTCAATAATGATATTTCTTGCAACTTTCCAGTTTCCTCATCTATTTCTTCAATTCAGTTGTTTAGACCTCCTATAGTTAATAAAATATCATGTGAAAATGCTACATTTTAAACTGACTATCCTTATCATTAGAAAATCAGTCTTTTTTTAATATTAGCTAATGGTTTAATGACTAATGCAAGCAAAAGAGGACACAGGGGACACCCTTGTTTTGTACCTTTGTTTAATAAAAATCTTTGAGAAATATAAGATCCAATTTTAATAAATGCTTTAGAATCTCTATGCAAATTTCATAATGTTCCAATAAATTGTTCTGGAAATTCAAAAGCTTCCACACTTTTAAATAAATTGTTCAAACCCAGTGAATCAAAAGTTCTTTCAACATCTAAATGAATTATAGACATTTTTTTCAATCCACTTGCTAAATATAAGATTATCATTACCTTTTAATATTATCATAGATGAATCTATTAAGTCTAAATTTCATCTGATCTTAATTAACTAATTTATTTATTATATCATGTAATCTTATTGTGAAATTGGAAGTAAATATGTTATAGTCTATATCTAATAAAAATAGGGCTATATGACAAAACTAAATGTTTATCCTTTCCTTCTCTAAGTATAGGTGCAATTATAGAAAATATTTTATCACTCTGGATTTTCCTGACCACTCACTAATTCGAAGACATTTAATGGAAACAAATTATTTAATTCCATATGTAAACCAATTAACCCTGGAGCTTTGTCATGTTTATCTTTTTTTTTTAAACATCTTTAACTTCAGTTAGGGTAATAGGTTTATCTAATAGTGAAATTTACCAATCATTAATTTATTGGTAATATTCTTCTTTACATAATTATCAATTTTGCAATCATTGAAATTGATATTTTTATTTTTATTAAGATTCTCATGGAATTTATAAAAATATAAAGCATTTCCTCTTTATCTGATATAAGCTTCTAAGTATGGGGATTTCTAATATAATTGATTTGTCCTTTTTTGCAAACTATCTTACTTCTATTAGCTAATTTATGGATATATTTTGGAACATTGAATAACTTTGCAATTTTAATTTCTCTGGAGATATTTCTATGTCTGTGTGTTAAAACCATTTGATATTCTGTCATTAGTTTTTTAATAATTTCAGTATTACCTAATTACTTAGTTTGTTGTTCAAATCTTGTTTTATTATGTCATCTTATATTTCTAATAATGCTTAATTTCACTATTTCATTTTATTACTAGACCACCTTCCCATTCTATCCTTGATATGCAATTTCAAGGAATACCATAATATGAATATATTAGACTGGTCATTATCATTCAAGGATAGAAAATCCTGTTTGCTCCTTAAGTTAACTCTTAAATTATTTTAATTTCATCATATATACTGGAATTCTGTAAATAATCTGAAAATTCCTTGGATCTATTGACGTAATACTTAATGCATTATGGTCAATAGAGGGCAATTAATAGTTTAGGAGTAATTGTCTTTATTAAGCAGATCTCTAGAAGCATAAATCCTATAAATGCAAATTTGCATCCCACGCACATAAGAATAATGAGTAAAAAATAATGACTTATCTTCTGCTTTTATTACTAAATCGATTACGTTATTATTGTTAATCCATTTATTTAGTGCTTTAGCTAATGTTAGGATTTTAGCTTTCTTCTGCTTTCTTGTGTCTTCCATACTAGATATACAGATAAAATTTCCAGCTAAAGTTAAAATACCATTTAAATGACTTTTTAATAAACTTATGTGACCCTTAGCCACTCTTGCACCTATTCCAGGGATCCAGTAACAATTAGGTAATGTATAAACAATTATTATACTTAATTACTACAAATGTGTGCATTCCTTTAGTATCATTAACACGTTCCACAACCCTAGGCATTACAGTAGTTTTTGTTTTCTATAGTATAGCAGATCCCCTCCTTTTTTCATTAAAAGAAGCAGATGATAACACTTCATAGCTTATATTATTTAGGTATTGTATATATTTATCTACCAAATGGGTAACTTGCAAAAATATGATGCTCACTCTATTTATTTTCAAATACCTCATTAATGATTTCCTTTCACTTCCATTATTTAATGCATTTACATTAACAGATAGTATATTAAAATTATCCATGCTTTGTATTTGAGATAGAGTTGTTTCCCCAAAAAAATAACATGATACATCCAGCTACCCAACTGATGCTGTTATATATAAGACACTAATGTATACCTCTAGCACTATCTTAGTATCCATATTATTTTTAATATTTCCTTTCTACTCATTAAATTACAAAACTCCTAAGTGATAAAAACAGAAGTAATAACATCAAGTTGCAAAATGGTGAGATGGAAATGAAGAAAGTTTATATTCACAAACATCCAAATCATTGTAAATTTTCCCCTGGTAAGTAAACAGAACTTAAAAAAAACCTAGTTAAAAAAATAAAATCCACCCAAGTGGGGCACAACCCCCCCACCCCCAAACTAAATACACCAACTCGGAGATCACACTACAGTGGAGAAAAGGGGAAGTTCCCCACACAGGCCAACTGACTTATTTTGCAGTGAAAACTTACAATGATCCGGACATTCATGAATATAAACTTTCATCATTTCTGTCTCACCATTTTGCAACTCAACATTATGGTAATTCATTATTTTGATATAGATCCATGTATATATATATATATATATATATATATATATATATATATATGCATATATGTATATAATACTAATAATGCACAACCATCCATGGATACTAAAGTACGTAATTTACATATTAAATAGACAAACTACCAAACTATCATTATACCAACCAAAACATTTCATCAAAAACTAGCCAAAAGCCATGTGACTTACAAATAATTGATATAATATTATATACACGTTAAAAAGACTATCAATTTAAATATATATTCTGCTACTTAAAATTATTTGTTTCTTATTATATGTTAAAACTTTAATATTACTCTCACATAGTAAATAATATGATAAATAATGTGATACATATATATTTATATAATGTTAGTATAATTATCAAATAAATATTTCCTAACAATTTCATCATTTAGACATTGTTTTATTCAAATATTTAAATATAAAAGCAGAGTACAGTGAGGCATGAAGAGATGAACTATTTGTAAAACTTTAAAGATGACAAGTAATCTAGGCTTACCAAACTATTATGCAATAAAGCTAATGCATTTATATATTAATCATGATAAATAATATATACATATGTAACAATTCTCATAAAAGCACTAAATTACTTTTAAAAGTACAGGTGGCTATACTTAATATTTACATATCATCATTAGTATGATAAATATCAAAACTTCTAAAATTCCTTTTACTCATTAAATTAATTCATGAAAAGGTATACCTTACTAAATTTGTTGAAATTATCTTGTAGTTCCACAGGATCAAAGAATACTTTTAGCTTATAATGCATTTAAATATTTCATAATGCTCATTTCAAATCACAATCTCCACTGCCTGTCCCAAACATCTTAGAAAATCCACCCTAAGCTAGATCATAAATGAAAGAACTAACTCAGCAATAAAGTACATACATTTCAGCTCTGACTTGTAAAATGAGTTAGTTTTTATTGTTTCTAATAGCATAGGTAGTCATAACAATAAATAAAATAATTTTTGCCTGTCTAATTTAAATGTAAGTCTTTAGATATTATGGACTGCTGTTCTAATCTGAGTTTCTGATCTTGACAGTAGCATTTAATTAAAGCATGTTGAGATGATGCTTAATTACATACAGCAGCTGCTAATCTCTTCTGCAGGTTTGTCATATTTCTTAATTTTATTAAACTATCTTGGCCAGTGACAAATCTCAAATTTACTCTTTGCTATGAACATATATAGTTGGGGCTGATAACACTGCAGAATAATCTGTTATCATTCAGTAAAGTGCAAAAGACAACATATCAGATATAGCACAATGCATAATATTGCTGTAACTCTAGGGTTTCCAATCCTTCACTTCTAAATAGACATTTTTAATGTTAAAAGTTATTTTGCACATATTTCTGACATATACATTGGATGTGTAGTTCATTTCTCCTCTACTCATCATCTCAGCCATGTTTCTTTCACTTCCTGCTTTCACAGACATCAGTGCTGAACTTTAACCTCTTCAAATACCTAGATTTTTATCAAAACAGCTCAAGAATGAGGCAGGAACCATAGCAAGTAAGAATCAAGTAGTTTTATATAACTAAAGTGTTCTTTTAATCTTGAGATTGCGTATAAGTGCTAACTGCTTCATATGCGATCTGTTAAAGGAATGCATTATAAAACAATAAATGAAAAACACTCCCTAACATTTTAATACTGTTAATTACTATAATACTTAAATCTGACATTCATTCACTCCTATAATGCACATACTGAATACAAACAAATACAATTCTTATCTTATATAGGTTTAAAGTTTCTACCACAAACACTCATTTTACTGGGCTGCCCTTTTCACTTGACCTCTCCACCACTGTCCTCTAACAGATTTTTAATATTCCTACCTTTGTATAAATAATAGGGGGTATCCCTATAACTTTTCCTTCAAGTCGCCTGAGAATACCAACCTCCATGTCTCCCAAATACAAAGCAAACATATTTAAAACATCTATACTAAATGGAAGAACCAATGAGTGAGTTTTCTTCTAATTAAATGATTTTTACCAAATACATGAGCCATAAGAAATACCATTTCCTGATTATTCAACTAAAAAAGGAGAGCAATTCTACTCGTTCTGCCTACTGTAACATCATCTTTCATCATCTGAAGAACATGTTCAGGGTATCCTCTATCAAGAAGCATGAACTCCAGATGTCCAGTTCACTAACAAATACTTCATCATCTGTAATAAGTCATGATAGATGAACCATCTGACCTTTAACAATACCTCTCTTTGATGAAAGGGATGGCAACTATTAAATTGTAGATAAGAATTGGAAACAGTATCTTTATGATAAATAGTGGAAGTATAACAACTCATACCAAAGTTTATGAAATACAAATCTTAAGGAATTGAAAGAACCTTCTAAATAGCACATAAAAGCTGTCAATTGATTCAAAGATCCCTTTCAAAAAATAAGAATATCATCCAAAAAGCTATAGTATGCATGAATAAAGGCGAAGTATTCAGAATTAGTATCCAGTTTGTCCCTTTTTGTTGATGCATCCCGCATGCCAGACATTAATGGCTGGATATCTTTTTTCACTGAAAAATTCTGAGTACCATTTTTTGAGTGGGGCATGTTCTAATATCTTCTTACTTAACTAAGCCGAGGAAATTCTGACAGGGAAATTACAGCTTTTGAAGAATTTCTAAATAGAAATATATATTTTTTACTATTGTGAATATAAATATCTGTTAAGTATCTCCAAATTCTTATTTTTAATTACATTTTCTATCAAAAAACAGTTTTCAGTCACAGTTTTCATCAGTTGCTGCTTGCAATTAGCCATCTTGGCCATGCCCCTCCCCCTAATATTTTAGTCTTTTTTTGATTTTTTTAATACATTTAGATTTAATGGGGGCATGGGTGTTCAGAACTTTGAAAACTGTTGAGTTAAGTATGGTGCCACCTTCATCTGAATTGTTTGAAGTACCATCCAGGTGACTCCTTTCAGACTGGAGATGAAAGAATAAACTTGGAGAAGGAGAGGTTATATGCCTTTTTATATCGGCACTGCTTTTTTTTCTTTTTATTATCTCTTATAGTGAATATGGGAAGATGAAAACTAAGGATGTCTGAATGGATAATAGGTAAGAAAATGTTAAGATTGTTTGTTAGTCCCCAATCAATTGATGTATCTTTGTTACTTTGTTGCATGCAATGGGAGTTAAGATAAGTTGTGCTAAACAATATAAGTTGATAGCATTATAATGGATGTCCTTTTTTATGGTCTGTTATTCTATATTAAGATCTCTTAGTATGATTGTTTCTTAAAGAATATTGAATGAGGCCCAAGACAAAATTTATTATACAGTTTTGATATTGTCCTCAGGGAGTATATACATTTCAAAGATGATGGCTACGCTTCCACCTCTCTTCCTAGTCCTATCTAGTCTCAAAATGTTATAACCTGAAGGTAGGATTTCTTCATCTCTGGTTCCTTGTTTTAGCCCTGTTTCAGTGATTACTAGGATATCAGGACAGTATTGTGCTATCCAAGCATGTATCTCTACTGATTTGTTGTAAATGCTTCTCAGTTTTTCTGCATGTAGGTGTAGGCCAGACAGATTTGCAGGGGGTAGGATAGTGTTGGTAGCTTGATAGTAGAACTCAGTGTGACAAGAATGGCTTGGGTATGGATGTATATCTCCACATAGGTGAAGGTACCAGAGAGTGAGGAGATGTCTGTAGGGCCATTTATATTTGGTTTTGGGGTTAGGCATCAGTTTTTGAGATGGTATTTGGGGTTTGACACAGTTGTTTTTGAAAAAGTAGATGGTTTCAGTTGGAATGAGAGCGGGAGCTATATTAAAATTTGAGTAGAAGCTCTTTTGGTCTTGTTTTTCTGAGCAATGGTTTGATTTGAAAGTTGTTAGGAGGGAGTATTAATTGGGGGTAAGATAGAGTATCGCTATGAGGGGTATTAATAAGAGTAGCCAAACAAGCAGCATTTTGAAAAAAGTGAATTTTGTTCTGATAAGATATCAATTAAGAGGAAGAAAATAAAAATAAGGGTTTGATATATTTGGGAAGGTTTAGGTTTGGAATGTTTGTAAGAGGTATTGTGTGGAAAGAGAACAAGGTAAGCTGTAGTGAGAGAGTTTGATGCAGTGAGATGAGGGAACTGGTGACTGAAATGGTTGTGGTTAGATAGGAGTTAAAGGTGATGTAATGTTTGTGGGAGTAGCTTTGTTAAAGTTAGGTGGTAGAACATTTTTTTTGAGAATGCAGTAAGAGTTTGGTAAATAAAAGGACATGCAGAAAGGATAATCAATTAAGTTCACTTGTGGAGTGTGATGGGAGATGCTGAATTATTATAAAGCAATAGTAAAATGGGGTAGGTGGGAATTGGAGTAGGATAGGTAAGTAAATTGTACCCAAGCATTAGTGAGTGTGAAAATAATGAGTCCAATCCTATTGGAGTAGATGGGCTGAGATAAACAATTTATGTACTCAGTGCTTGAAGGGTATGATCCTCAGCTGTAGCTAAAAATAGGTAAACATGGTAGCCTAAAAAGAGAATGAAATTGCCCATGTCATAGGTAGCATAGCTCAAGTACTTTGTTTTTTTAATGTATGTTTAAATATCAGTATTTTGTTCTCTTTGTGAGCTATTGGCATCAGTTCCAACTGCATTTCTTAGGCAGTGGCTATACTGTCACAGCAACATAACATATTCTATTAAAGCAATAGTACAGGGTTTTGAAGTTCCAATAGATCATGGTATGTTCTTTTGGTTAGAAAATATCAATGCATGCTAGAAGAATATTTTACTTTTATTATTTGCTTGTTTTGTTTTATTTTTTCCCCTTATGTATCTTAGCAGCTGACAATGTTATCTGTGGCAGGTAGATACTGCAAAATAACAATAGGGCAGGAAAAGATAGCTATTAATAGGTCTGTTATAAAGAATGCTGCATAAGATGACACTAGTTAAGGTGAGTGGGGTCAGAAAATTATGAGCAGAATGAAAAAAAGCAAAGAGATGAGAGAGCAAGGATAGCAAAGTAAGAGGGAAAGATCTGGATAGTCCTATGAAAGTCCACTGTGTTACAAAAAACACTCAAGAGAAGTAATACAAGACTTGGTCTGCCAATCAGAAACAGTAGACGGTGACATTGTTGTAAACAGATTTAGATATGTATAGCAGTTATATTAATATTGTCACGATGAACTCTTGACATAACTACAGGAGAAAAAAGAGATATACATTCTAGCAGGAATTTCAGCTAACAATCTTGTCACACCGATGATATAATAGATGAAGAGTTCAATAAGTATACAACTCAGACTGTTAGTTGGGTAGCCTGGAAATAAAATGGCATGCCTCAATCACACTAGTATTAAGCAGCATTTGTGGAAAAATGCCCAGCCTAAGAATCAATTTTAAAAACAACTTTTAGCAGTGTTACACAACATTTGCAGCAATATTTGAATTGGTGTAAACAGTACAGCTTTATGACATTTTCAACAACTGAGGATATCCCGCACACAGCATTTATAAGGTAACTACCAGTTCAGAATAAAGACAAGCACTATTTCTTCTAGCATTTTTTGAAAATAGATTTATGCAGGAATGTCTTCATCCCAGATCTGATGTGTATATTTATAGGAATAGATGACTCTCCTACTAGTTTCAGTCCCTTTAAGCCCAAACATCTTCACTGCAGCACACTGATGAGGTCATCCATTCAAATGTGCTCTATCTCACACTTGTAGTTAGACTTCTCCTGTGGCATTGTTGGTAGGTAGGTCTTTGAATCATGAATCCAGTACTCACTCAATTGTACCTGTGCATGTGTGAACATCCATTTAGGTCGGAATGTCTACACACCCAGATCTGATATGTGTATTTACACTGTGGAGTGAGATTTTCCATTAGTTTTAGTCACTTTTAGCCTAAACATCTGCTTCTTCTGTGGCACTAGAGATTGATACAATGCTGTCTAGTTTGTGGACTTGGGTAGACATGTTCAAATCTGGAATGCTCTAAATATTAGGAGTGTGTGTTACTACAATTACAGAGATGACAGTATTATCCAACACGTGGTGTGTTCAGCTCCACCCAGGCAAAATATTGACACATGAAGAGGCTTCACACTACTCTTGTAAGTCACACAGTTGTGATGTAATGCTTTCAGATAAGCTTTATCTCGCACTTGCAGCACATGTGGCTCATACTGTGAATACACAGTTCTGTAGATTGTGGACTGAGGCAGGCAGGCTTAAATACAGCAAGGTCAACATAATTTGTATGAATGTAGTGACATGAAACATTGTCTTATCCAACATTCTCCAAAATCTTTCTATCCATTTTAGGTCAAACATTGGTCTTTCAGCACTATGATGAAATCATGTAATTCAAATATGTGTTATGTATTATGTGAAGCTTGTAAGACTTCCCTTGTTGTGCATGCGGTTAATACTTATTTCTATACCATGTGGACTTCAATAGGCAGGTATTCAAACGTGGTCATGTATATGTGTAAAACGAAATTGACAGAGAAGAGTAGCTTATCCAGTATACAATGAAATGATTAACTCACTGTTGCATAAACAGTAACACAGCTAAAGGAGCTACATGACCATTGAAAATGTTGCTTATTTCAGAACTTGAAGTACATCTTTTCTGACACCTGTACAATAAAATCTTCTGTGGAAGAACTAGGTGATACACAGCTTTCTTGAGTGTGAACATAAATAGGCAATGGTTTGAATCTGGTATTGTATGCTGTTAGACAATAATGGCAGACATGAATGACTTACTAAACAATGGTGACATGGTACACTCACTTTTGTGTGAACTCTTTCAGGACGAAAGTTTTTGAGGCCTCAAAATACAACTGAGGGGAGCCATAACCATTCTAACACATTACTGTTATAATCTCTTCAAGTATGTTCTTTATGACACATTAGATATGATTCTTTCTGTGGCATCAGTAGTTGATATACAGCTATATGAGAAATTAGGCAGGTGTTCAAATCTGGCAAGGTGCAGCTACTGAATATGTCAGAGAATGTTTACAGGTAGAATTTCCTTCCCAAAATAAGTGATATTTATTATATGACTTAATGGAATCATTTGCATATGTCTTTATTATTTTTTCACAATATAGTTGTTAAAAAAAAATAATTGCTTACTCATCTAGTCTTGATGTGTGTCATGCTGGCAAATGGTCACAAAGTTTGACTGGACCTGTGTTATGATACTTTGTTATGGTTTTGTGGTAGGTGGGTGATGTTATTGCATTCATGAATATATTTCGTTATGAGTATGCCCAGATTAATAATGTTGTAGATGTACGTTGTTTAGCATAAAGCACATTAAGCAGTCAATATTATGAGATAGTTTTTTGTCATTTGCTGTTGTTTTTCAAAACTTCATAGATTTAGCCTCTGTCAGCTTGGTTCTGTAAGAGTGGATCATCTGTTGTAGTTAGACACCTGTAAGGGTGGATCATTTGTTATAGTTAGACATCTGTAAGGGTGGATAGCAGTGCTGCCTTCTGTTGATATGATGTTTAAAGTGATGGTTATATATATGTGGCAGGTCATTCCATATTATACTGCACAAAATACATGGAATGTATCAACGGTCTCACTTTTTACTGTTTACAACATGCAGGATTTTGCCACAACTGATTGTTTCCACAATGACTGCTATTATTGGAATGATTGTACAGGTGTGCAAGAATTTTCTCAAAAAGTATCCATTTTTAGATGTGGGTAAATTAGAATGAAAAACAGTGTGTAAAGAGTGCCAAACTCAACCTGGAACAAAATTGCACTCTAAGCTGTATCAAATAACAATACCAGGAGTCCACCAGATAAAAAGTTTAATGCACAATCCTCAGTCAAGCGCTTTCATCCAGCATCACAGGACTTCTTCGGAACTGTGTAATTAAAATCACTTAAGAATTAAATAGTACTTTCCAACCAATCACAAGTAAAAACATGTATTTAAAATTTTAAAGACACACGATAAAATAACTTAAATCATTATAATAACATTGCACAAAATGTTAACACAGGCATAATAGAAATATTATCATTTATGTCTCATATTACTGTGGCATTAGTTTTTATTTGCCATCTGAGTTCAGTTCTGTCTCATTTATTATTCCAAAATCCCTCCCCTGAGATCTCTTGCCACTGTCTCTAATATACCAAATAGTATTTTTTTACATGTTGGACTCTTCTTCAAATGTCGAAATAGGGCATTATCGTCATCTTGCCTCTTTATTGCATAGAGATGTTCATAAATTCACTTTTGGAATACACTCTCGGTCTTACCAATATAAAGATATTGACATTCTTGGCAGACTGCTATGTAGACCATCCCACTAGATCCACAGGAACCTGCTGCCAAATACACTCTTGGACTTGGTTCACCTATTTCCACAAGGGATGCGTGTAAAATATATTTACAATATCCACAGAAACCACACTTTACTATACCCCTGGAAATCCTTATTTGGTTTGCAGGGTACTCTAACAGAAATTTTAAATGATCGCTAGTCACTGTTCCCACGAGAGGAGAAAATATACTAGATCTCATTGTCACAAACATGGGGACAAAATGCTCCACACCGGAAGTATATCCCTCATTGGTGAGATCTGATCATAAACTAATCTCACTGGAAATCCACATCCCGCCCCCACCCCAAACAAAAAAGACCATAGTGAAGAACTTCTCTAAAGCAAACTTCACACTACTCAAGACTGGTGTGGTATCCTTCAAGGCCCCTGAGTCAGAGGAAACCACAACCCAAGCTGCGGAAGCCCTTACAAATGCCTTCTATGAACACCTCCAGGACTGCATGGATCAGGCAATCCCAAATAAAACCAAGACTCTTTCCACAAAGGGCAAACGTCCAGTCTGGTGGACCCCAGCCATTAACAAACTTTACAATAAGAGGAGAAAGCTATTACATGATAGAACAAAATCCATAAAAGGGAAGTCACCCTGATCATTATTAGTAAAAAATACGAGCACTCATAAAATCAACTAAGGCCAATTTTGAGAGAAAAATTGCCATGGATTCAAAGGACAATCATAAGGCCTTTTTCAGCTATGTTAGGAACCTGGGTGGAAACTCACAGATATGCTCAGAATTAGTCCAAAATGATACAAAAATCACTGAACCCACAGACATTGCCAACATACTGGCAGACAGGTTCAGTGCAAACTTCACCCCTCTCCCCTAAAGGAGAGATAACTATCCCAGCCGAGTGTAGCCTCCCGGACATCTCAAATGCGCAGGTGAAAGCTGCTCTCTCTAAAGCTAAAAACACAGCATCAATGGGACCGGATGGTGTCCCCGGCTGTGTGCTACACGAGCTAAATGAGGAATTAAACCCGCACATAAGGCAGCTGTTTAATCTCAGCCTTACCACAGGCTACGTGCCCAAGGAGTGGCGTACGGCAACTGTGGTCCCACTCCACAAAGGTGGCGCCTCACGGACCCTGGTAATTACCGCCCCATAAGCTTAACAAGTCTAGTCTGCAAAGCTATGGAGAGGATCATAATGGAGCTCATAAACAAAGATATAGGGGACTTGCAGACATTGGACCCGACCCAGTTTGGCTTTGTCAAGGGAAGATCATGCCTTTTGAACTTGGTCGACTTCTTCGAAATAGTCACCAAGGCCATTGATGAGGAAAGGCAGTCCATACAGCCTACCTTGACCTTGCATATTGTAGAAAACTACCAGCTTAAATGTAAACCCATATGTCACAAGATGGGTTGCAAACTGGCTTAAGGACAGAACCCACAGGGTTAGAGTTGCTGGCGCTGTGTCAGACTCCAAGCTGGTCACAAGTGGTGTCCCACAGGGCTCGGTCCTTGGCCCCTTATTGTTTGGCATCTACTTCTCAGAAGTACAGGCCAACATGGGAGGACTTTGGCTGACAAAGTTTGCAGATGACTGCAAACTGGGCCATAGTGGAAAGTGCATCAGACACGGATATCCTTCAGAAGGGACTCACGGAAACAGATAGCTGGTGCCAGAGCCATGGCCTGAAGTTAAACGCCAAAAATGTATAGTCATACCCTTCGGGAAAAACAAGGTAACCCCAAGCTACCATATAGGTGGCAATCCACTAAGCACAGAAGAGGTTATCAGGGACCTGGGGACCCAGGTTGACAGTGGCCTTTCTTTTGACACTCACATTGCTAAAGTGGTTAGAAAGACCTTCTACATTGCCCACCTGATCATGAAGGGATTCACATCCAGATCTAGTGAGGTCATTGTTCCCCTGTACTCTTCACTTATCAGACCAATGATCGAGTACAATGCCCCATTCGGGATGTATCTCACCCGACATCTGCAGCAATTGGAGAGACCCCAAAAGTTCCTCACCAAAAGGATAAAGGGACTCCAAAATCTGTCATATGCTGCCAGATTGAAGAAACTCCAGCTCTATTCAGTCGCATACCGTCTGCTCAGAGGTGACATGTGCCTGACATACAAGGCCATGTCCAACCCGGAATTAATGGACATGCTCCACCTCAAAAATCCAAATCCACCAAAACCACTAGAGCAAGCGACTTAAACCTTAGCACGGATATAAATAGGACGTGCTGGAGGGATAGATTTATCACTCAGAGACTCCCTATGCTGTGGAATAAAATCCCGGTCCATGTGAGGCAGAGCACCTCGCTGACTCTGTTCAAGAGAAATCTAGACCTGTGGATGGGAGATCGTAGGTTTACCCCGGGAATCATCTCTGGGTCACTGCTGGACAGAGGCACAACAAACTAATGGGCACAGTATTTTTTCATATAAGGGGTGGCGTAAGCCACAATAATTTGGGCTAGGCTTATAAATGCCTTAGGGCAGATAGCCTAGTATAAACCTATGAACCTATGAACCTATGAACCTATGATTAGTTCTGTATACAAAGGATTTAAAAATGTACCCAAAATTTCAACAAGACCATCATTACCCTTGAACAGCACCTAGTTCTTATTCAAGATGTCCCTGATTTTCACACTTGTTTCACTATAGGTCAAAACCATAGAATTAACAAAACTAGTGGTCTCCCTATGGTTATTAATCTTACCATCATGCGACAAAGCTGTACCTAGAAGAGGTTTATATCTTGTACCCAATTCATCCATAACTTGACAACATATAGTGTGAGTGAATTTAGTAGGGCATCCTCTCTCAGTAAACAAACTTAACAGGGTTCCTATCTCTCTCATAAAAATGTCCTTCTCAGAGCACACCCTACCTAATCTGACCATTTGTCCCTTAACTATATTTCTTTTCACATTTACCAGATGACTACTATTATGTTCTCGATAGTTATTGGAAAAGGTGGGTTTCCTGTATACCTTAGATGTAAAGCAGCCCTTTACCTTATCTTTGTAAAGTGTTACATTTAGATAGTTAATATGCTCACTACAAAATATACTAGTAAACTTAAAATCATCACAAATCCCATTGATGTACTCAGTGAACTCCTCCTGTTTGTCATTCTCCTTCCACAAAATAAAAATGTCATCCAGAAAACTTAGATAACATGATCAATAATAAGTAAAATTACTTTTCAGGATGTGTTTCTTGCCCATTGCCATGCCTCTTGTTTGTGTGAAATATTCACCCTCAAAGATGAAGAAATTGTTCTTCAAAATAATATCCATAAATACCATTACAACATTAATCATGGTGTTACTCAATGTAATCATTTCAATCAAGGCCTCATGGAAATAATTCAAACCTTCACAGTGTGGAATAGAGGAGAATAAATCGACCACATCAATAGTGGAGCACAATAAGCATGGTCAAAATATTCATCCTTTATCCTTAATAGGAAATCCCAAAAATCTCTTAGCATGTAATCTATAGATCTTAAGGATTTCCTCAGGTCTATTTCATATGCTCAAAGAGACTTTCCTTCGAACATATAATCATTGACACCTAAAGAAAAAACACACTTTTTAAGCAAATGGCCACGTCAGCGAATTTATTCCTCGGGATAGCTGTTATCTGGAATTTCCCTTTTCCCCAATGTAGGGCAATCTCAGAGTTGTTATATTTAGTTAGGGGGTTGTGGGGGGCACAGCCCCCACTTGATTAGGGTTTTGAAGTTTCTGTTTTTGTGAACGGCCCCGTGAATTTTCCTGAGGAAAATATTCATGGATGTGGCCATTCGTGCTTTAGAGCATTCGCTCTTTAGGTGTCAATGATTATATGTTCAAACAAAAGTCTTTTCGACCATATAATATAGACCCAAATTCCTCACCACCCTGTCCACAAAAATTCCCAAGGAATAGGTAGTACTATTCTGAGAAGTTATAATTAACCTATAAAGGGGTTGGTAATATTTTTATGTGTTTTAGGAATACCAAACAAAGCTGGTATAGTTGGATAGTCAATCTGCAAAAATTCAAAAATATCTTTGTTGTTAATTTCCTGAAATAGGGGATCTTCCAATATCAGTTGAATTTTTCTATAGCATATGTTGATCTCATTATTAGAAGCAACCACAAATTTTACATCATCCTGTAACATAAAAAACATATTATTGTTATAATCAGTCCTATCCACTATAGCCATACCGCCCCCTTATCCGGTGTCATGAATCTTAGGTTGGAGTTACCCCTAAATTCACTTAACAGTCTACTTTCTTCCCTTGTCAAGTTGTAATATCTAGGTTTATGGGCTTGAAGTGTGTCATATATTTCCTGGGTAGAAATTGTTTCGAATTTTGCAATAGTGGGATGTAAAGTTGGGTTAAAACAACTTTTCCTCTTCAACCCCCTGGGTACATGGTCTATCATCTGATTATCTTTAAACAAGTAGTTCAAATTCATTTTTCCAGTGAATAATTTTAAGTCAGTTATAGTTTGTGAAATAGCCACTTTCCTAGACATTGCAAATTTTATACCTTTATTTAATAAGGAGAAAAAGCTTTTGTCAATATCTAAACTGACATAATTAAAAATATTAAAACCTTGATAACTTAACACTATCCCATCAAAGGAAGTTATAATACTGTTAATTTCATTTCCAATATTGTGCCCCACTAGTTGTAACTGTTCTTCCTGGGGCCCCCCCTCTTCATTTAAAAAAAAGCATTATTAGTCCTGAAATTGCTGTTCTTATTTTGCAACCTCTCAGATCTCCTCAGGGGAAGGTATTCCTGTTTATAGTCATTTTCCCTATGACTATCTAGCTGGGAATTCCTAGATCTTTCCCCAACCACCTCAGTCTTACTATCCAGCCTTTCCCTATTCACACTAGCGTCAGTCACACTATAGGACTTAGGAAGAGGGTTTGCTAATTTATTGTGATAATCACATTCATCCCTATACAATTTCTTTTGTTTCCTTTGAATATTAATTTGAGCCTGTTGCTCAATCTTCTCAAACATTACATCATACTTTACACTATACATGTTAAACTGCATGTCTTTAATAACCATATCATTCAATTTTTTCAATTTCTACCATTAAATCGTTAATTTTATTATTATTAATCTTGGTAATGAACTCCATTAGCTCGACCCCATGTCTGTCGAACGTGTGGGTAAATTGCCATTACAACTTCATTTTTGTTTCATTAATATATACTAGGCAAGTGAAAGGTTAAGGTTATTTAAGAAATGTGTTTAACATTGCTTCATTCCTATGTAAATTATTCCCTTTGTTTACTTTCCGAATATACATGACAATGCCAGTGCAGTTACATAACTGTGCACAATCTGCAATATATTCAACATCTCCAACTGTTTCTGATTTCTTTAGGAACTGTTGACTACTGTCTTAGCTGTCTTTATTATTTATGAACTTCCCTCACTTTATTACAATGTAGCTCTGTCCACCTCAGTACTTTCTTAAATGTGATGACATTGTGGAAAAGATGGTCGACTTATAACTACTATAGTTTAATGATAATAATTATTGTTGTAGTCTTCTATTCATGTTGTGTGAATGTATGCTAAATTTACACTCAACTCCTATTCAAAGTCATTTATGTTTCCTTGACTAACCTTGATTATTTCTTTAATTCTCCCTAATTATGATGGGGAGGAGTTGTACATGACTCTATTGATAGCAGACAGTTTCTTGTTAGGCTAACCCCTGCCTCTTAGTTATGTATTCCAAGCTAGCCTTGCTGGTATTGTGCCATCTGTGCATACTTGCTTACTGACATTAAGCTTATTTACTATCTTGCTCCTGATGTTCATGCCCAGCTGCACCCTCAACATGGATGATTATGCTTTTTGCACAAAGATGTCCAGTGATGTAGGCTTTAGCATAATGAGTACAAACTTGTTCATGAATCCAAAATTAAAATTGGTATCCAGGTAAAGGTCAAGCTAAAATGTAAGAAAAATGTGCAAGAATTCTAAAAATGTATATGGTGAGCACATTCGCAGTACAACACACCACTTCTTCAGACCATTAAATTATTTATTATTTTTATTTTATTTGACATGTGTTAACCAGGTTGGTCCAGCTGAGCCAGTAGCCCATTTTCAGTTAAAACCTGAAGAGAAAAGCTCCTGAGTTACACAGACAAATTCAGTAATATAAACACGACAAAAATATTTATGAGTACAGCAAAAAATTGAAAATCTTATTGTAAATACAGGAAAAGAGATTATACTGTAGAGATATAATTATAGTACAGAGAAGATTAATATATACATATTTACATGTGATGTAGTAGCCTAACTTGTGTGTCTACAATTTGATAAACTGTGTCTTTAGAGAAAAAATAAAAAAAATGGAGGAGTGAGATGTTTGTGTAAAGGATAGAGGGAATGAAATAGTGTAGAGGATTAGGAAGGGTCAAGACAGGAGCAGGACTTTGTGTTATGAGTAGTAGTAGTCTAAGTTCCCTTTTGATGTGCTTAGGTAGGGAATGGTTCTTATGTCTGAGGGGAGTTTATTCCAGGCTTGGACTACAGAGCATTTGTTTAGCAGTTTTCCAACATTTTTGTTAGGTTTATATATGTTGAGGAGTTGTTAATCGGATGTACAGAGATGACAACTGGGGGTGTAATATATGCAAAGGAGGAGAGAGAAGGGCAGGAAGTTGATTTTTATAATATTGAATGTGTGATTTGAAATTGTGATGTAGGAGTTTTGGGGGGAAAATTACAGAAGTGCAACACAACTGCTTTTAAAATCATAAACAGCCATTAAGCTATAACTATAGTTTGACTATAGTTTATGTATGAAAGCATTTTTCCTGTTGCATTTGATTGTCTGTTACAGCCTAGATCTATATTTTGATTTGTGTTCATAGATAGTTATGTGATTGGTTAGCATACTATGAACAAAAGCAATACTTTCTGCTTTAGGTTGATTGGCCATTATGGCTTAACTTGAACTGTAGTTTGTGCATATAGCTAATGATTTTGATTGGCTATGTGGTGCAGATCAGTAGTTTTATTTGTGTACTTTCTGAGTGCTTTGATTCAATGAGAATGATTTTCCTCATTTGATTATTTGTAGCTGATTGGTTGTTTCTGATTTCTGAAAAGCAGGTGTCTTACACTTTTGTAATTATACTGGTCTAAAGAAGCAGTGTGTTGCACCATGAAAGCACTCACCATATACATTTTATTAATTTTATTAAAGTTATTACTATTTTATTATTTCAGCCATGGTGAATCAAGTATGTTTTGGAATCGTTAATGAATCCGAGAGATGGTCTTGTTAGATTTCAAAAAGGCATCTAACAATGTGTCACAGTATACAACAAATTATATGGCCTTGTAGTAGGACATGCTATAATATCTTGATACAACACTTTTTTCACAAAAGGACACAGTCACAGTAAATAGATTCTAGTTAGGTGAACTCACTGCTACCAAAGAGGTGTTACATTGATTAGTAATAAGACTTATTTATTTTAATGCAAGATTATTTTTAGTTTACAGTATATATAAAATAAAAAAAAATGCATTTCTGAATACAAACCAATGATATTCAACCCAGCAGATCTATATGAAGATATAGAAAGGATACAATGGGCTTTATAAGGTTGGAGGAATGGTTTAAAGCATGTCAGCTTAATTAGAATTCAGAAACTTCAATATAATGACTGGGATTTGTAATCAGGCACAAAAATGCATGGAAGGTTGTCAGCTATGTGAGCAAACTAAAGAAGAGATGGGCCATATACTCACTGACATCGACACCTAAGCAAACAGTGATGAAAGCTAAAGAAATAAGGAAAAAAGGCATACAGTGCATTCCATTATGTTAAGAATTGTATGTAGGACAGGATATTCATTATTTCCCAAAATGTAGAAAAGATGTAAGCAGTACAGAACATAGCAGCAAAATAGTGGTCAGCTTACTCAAGAAGCCATATTAAGAAAGTCTACCAAAGGTAAATATGATTAAAAAAACCTCTAGAGCAGAAAGGCACAACATAAAATATATATGACTATAACCTCAGGCAGCACACAAAGACACAAACTTTTACAAAAAGGGTGACAGAGCATTGTAACAAGTAGACCCATACTGGGTGACAGAGCATTGTAACAAGTAGACCCATACTCAATCACATACGTATATACACACACACACACACACACACACACACACACACACACACACACACACACACACACACACATGCATTGTAAGACACATGTGCATGTGCATGCATTCGACACACACACACACACACACACACACACGTGCACGCACACACGCACACACACACACACACACACACACACACACACGTGCGCGCGCACACACACACACACACACACACACACACACACACACACACACACACATGCACACATGCACACACACACACACAAAAACATAGCTATCCACAAGGAAGTCAAATGCCAGCAATCTCGGTCTCAGCATAGAAGTATACCCATGCTCTATCAAGCAACCTAGTAGTATGTGAGCTTTCTCTCTATGTTGGCAGATAATGTGGATAATGGAGTTCCATTGACCCTGAGCTAATTAACTCAAGTGATGAAAGAAACCCACCAATCACTGTCATTACGAGTAGTATCATGTTTTGTTATTAAACTCAACTCCTATAATTATGGAAAATGAAGTCCCTTGCTTGATCCTGCCTAGACAGTCAGGGATTGGAGACTCTCCATCCTATCCCAGGCAGTATGTGCAAGTGGTTGATTGTGATAACTCTACTACCCCAGGTAAACAAATGTAAAATAAAATAAAATAAAATAAAATTTCCTATTTAGTTAATAATGCTAATCATTTGAGAATGTTGGGAGGGTGGTCTAATGGTTAAGGTGTTTGCCTTATAAACACAAGGCGCAGGTTTTGAGTCTCACAAAGGATAATTGGATAGGCTTAAAATGGTTTGCAAGGGCAGTTAGCCTAGTACTAATCTATGACCCTACGGATGGATATAATGTACATTGTCATCCCACAGGAGAATGACTGCTTCTCAACACTGTGTTAATGTAGCCTGTTAAAAAACATGTCTGCCACTTTACAGAAGCATATGAAGCCGCTGTAAAGCATGGACTGAAAAAAACTAATGGATGCCATTTTTATACTCTCACTAATCATAGCTTTGATGTTTGATGTTTAGTGAGCTTTAAAATAAAAAAAAGTAAAAAGCATGAATAGAAAAGAAACAATAATTACAAATAATTACAAAAACTAACAAATGTAACTGCAGCACCAGTTACAAAGGGGTCTATATTACGACATTGAAATGCCATAATAGCGAACAGCTAAACACTGGCAAATATTCAGTGAAATTCACTTCTGCAATTCACTGAATACTTACAGGGTAAAGATGCAGTTGGCCAACTATACGATTTCACCCTTTTCTCCACTGTAGTGCAATCTCAGAATTGGTATATTTAGTTAGGGGGTGTGGTTGGCACAGCCCCCCAGATCACGGGGTGTGTGTGGGGGGGTGAAACTCCATGCATGGGCAGGTTTGTTTTAGGTAAATGTAGTTCCGTTGTGTAGTGGGGCAAGTATTTGTTTGCCCTTTAAGTATTCAGTGAATAGCAGAAATTCATATCACTGAATACTTGTCGATGTTTAGATGTTCACTGTTACGGCTTTTTGATGTCGTAATATAGACCTGTTACAAGGATATGCTGTCTTATTTTCCCTTTACTGCATTTAGTGTGTATGTTTATATGTATTTGTGTGCCTGTCTGTGCTTCTGAATGTGATAGATAAAACAAATTCAAAACAATTTAGCTGATATCCCATTCTCGAATCACAATGTCGCACCAAGCATCACAACACTCTTGAGCAGTCATTATTTTCCTGATAATGTCTACCCTGTAAGACATTATTCTTTACTTATGCATCCATATCTGTTCAGGTGGTGAACAGATTTTTCATATTTACTCTTATCTCATGCCATTTACAATCAAAGGCCCGCAAGAGATGCATATACATGTTAATTGTAGCAAGTATTTAATTACTAGTCAACCTGCTTTTTGACTATCTCCCCTGACTACAAGTGTGGCTTCATAGGGCCATAAACCTGACCCTTTCCTTTGGCTGGATATTAATCAGCCCTCCAAAATTACCTAATCACAGCTGGAGCTCAGATAAGGCAAAAGTTAAGGCTGGCCTGGGTACTAGCTGTTAGGAGGTTATGATCAGCACTGCAGAGAAGGTGTGGGTCAGACCATTCTGTATCACTGTTGATGAGCATGAGAGGTGATCATTATTTTGGCCTCCATAATTAACGTTTTGACTGTTAAAATTATTACATACACTTCCTACAGTGTGTGCTTGAATATGTGTGTGTGTGTGTGTGTGTGTGTGTGTGTGTGTGTGTGTGTGTGTGTGTGTGTGTGTGTGTTTGTTTATGTATATGTGTGTGCGTGTATGTACCTGTGTGTGTGCACGTGCATGTGTGTAATTGTAACTGTATCAAGGACTTAGAATAACTCATTGATTAGTACATAGGAAAGGGCCACTATGTAGAACCATATTAGCTCTTCACTGTTCTCTGGAAGATTTCTTTAATATCTGCTACTCATGTGTTCTTGAGAGCTGCCACCATGAGGATTGACAGGATGCCAACTGCCTCACCTAAAATTCCATACCTAATAATTTATTTGGTCTTGTTTTCTCAAACAGATTATAAGTATAAATTATGACTGATCTTTGTTTGTACCCTGTACTACTAATGGACAGATGCAGCTCCTAAATACTTTATTATTTACTTATTATTTATTTTATTTGCATTTGTTTACCGAGAAGGTCCACTGGGCCAAAAATTACCCATTTTAAGTGGAGGATGGGAGAGAAAAGTCTCACAGTGATTTATGCAAAACATTTGAAGAACAACTCAATTAGCTACAAGTTTTACAGTATGCAAAGCTTTAACAAAGTTGTATACAGTATTAAAAGTTATTTTTCTTCTTTTATACATACATATATATATATATATATATATATATATATATATATATATATATATATATATATAGATCCCTATCACAACACTGACATGCCACAAACCCAACACTCAAAACACCGACACCAAAACACCGAAAACGCACAAAACCGACAACTCACAAAACCGAACACCATAACACCGACACCCAAAACACCGACACACAAAACGTAAACCACACATTACACACAACTATACATGCACTAACTGTAACCCAAACTCTAACCCTAAGGTCCGTCACTATCACACACTTACCCTACCCGCACCCTAAACCTAACTCACTTAACCCGTCACTACACCTAAAGTCCGTCACTATCGCCACTTACCTTCCCGCACCCTAAGTCCGACACTACCGGACACTCACCTTTCCTGCACCCTAACCCTAAATCCCACACTATCTCACACTTACCTGTCTGCTCCCTAATGCTAAATCCCTCACTATCGCACACTTACCTGTCCGCTCCCTAACGCTAAATCCCTCACTATCGCACACTTACCGACTCACGCTCACACATTGCCCATGTCGATGTTTCGGCTGTCAGGATTTCAGCTTGTCGATCATCTGTCTTGTCGGTCTTCTCGAGTCGGTCTTCTTAGCGTCGGTGTTTTGGCGTGTCGATCAACTCAAGGGGACCCATATATATATATATATATATATATATATATATATATATATATATATATATATAAATAACTAGTGGGGGGCTCAGGGGGGCTCGGGGGGGCTTGCTCCCCTGCTCATTTGTGATGTAGGTTTGTGGATGTGTGTTATTTTGTTTATTTTGTGGTGCATGTGTTGTGGTATATGTGTGGTATGGTGTTTGCTGTGTTTTCAGTGTTTTAAATTTTGTTGTTTTGGGCTTCGCGGTTTTGGGCTTTAGGTGTTGTGTGGATTCGATTTCATGGTCTTGAAAAACTGAAATTCGTGATTTCAGTCTTTCAAGATTATGAAGTGAATATATATATATGTATATATGTATATATATATATATATATATATATATATATATATATATATATATGTATATGTAGATATATATATATATGGTAAACAAGTGATTGAGAAGTGGGAAAGCTATATATGATAATAAAAAAAAAATGTTCTCACTGCTGCCACTAAAATTGCACTTGGCACTACTTCTCTCTTCCCCATACTTCTTTATGGAGCTCCCATCTTTACTAATCTCCCAGCATCACAAAAATCAAAACTTGAGCAATGCTGTAACAAAGTTGTTAAATTTGCAGCAAATATCCCTTTCAGAACCCACCACTGTATAGAACTAAAAAGCCTAAATGGTTTAGAACTGCCTCATCAACTAACACACACACAGCTTGTTATCAGCTATAAAATTATTCAGCATCCATCTGCCTGTCCAGCACTAAAAACATTCTGCACATCCATGTCCCCAGTTGGTTATTGTCATCCAGTAACCAAAAACTCCTGTCTGTCCACAAATCTATCAAATCTACTGTACATTCTCTGTACTCGTACAAGGCTGCTACCTCCTGCAGCTCCTTACTTATATCCATTAGGTCAATACCTGTCTTCCCATCTTTCAAAGCTACTCTGAAAGACTTCCTAGCTAAAATCTGGCTCTGTTCTTGCACAAAACTTGGATAATTATATCCCTAAATGTGAACAAGTGCCTTTTTATTCCTTATATCTCCTCACTCTCCCTTCTTCATGTACTTCCTTACTTCTATCAGATTCTCTTCTCTGACGTTTTCTGTAAATATACCATAAGTCGGTTATTCCCCTTACTTAGTATTGCAATTCCGTTTGTATTAGAATAACTTGCATTTAATTTCCTACAAAGTATCTAAAGTTTCCCTAAATATTAAATGATTGTCATATAATTGTATTGATTCTTTATCAATGTTTTCATGTTTTTATGTTATCTCTAATTTATTATAATTATGTAATCTGCAGATGTTTTTGCTTTATTTTTGAACTTTGTAAAATTATTGTCCTTAAAATATTTTGTCATAGTATGGAGCTTTTCTCCCCAGACCTCCAGTTAAAAAGGGCTTCTACCCAGTTGGATTTTCCTGATAATAAAATGTCAATAAAGAAATAAAATAAATAAATATATCATTTGAGTTAATTGATTCCTGATGGAGTAAGACTGGGAAGGAGTATTTGTAAGTATAAAATGGCAATTTTAGCATTGCACACACTGAGCAATAAAGGCTAGTTGGCACAGAACCATGGATGGACTAATGGAAGAATACTATATATCACAACTTCTCTTGTCTTTACCTAATGTAGCTCAGTGGAACTCAGAGTTGCAGGGATAGCATGAACAATTGATTGACAGAGGTCAGAATTAATGCGGACTTTCTTGCAAGAACTGTGGCATTCCAGTGAATACTGCACACAATGCGTTTTAAGATTTTTTTGAAACTGTGCACACAGTAAAAGATATAACGCCTGTTATTTGTTTCTATCATTATATAATTATTGTATCTAGTTAATACAAAGTATATTATTTAGGAAACAAGAAATTAAGAAACTGTATATTAACATTACAGTAATAATGACTCGTAAGTGAATAGCTGTCTATATTGATATAGACTATTTTTATCTAAATGACAATAGCTGGAGACCAGTAATACAATTCATACCAGACTTTATTACTGATGCTGAAACAAGTAAAGAAAGAGTTTTCACAAAGTATGTGATTGAATAAATAGTTGAGCTTGCTGCCTCTGCATCGTTTTGCTGATTCCTTACTTTTCTTGCAGTATGACCTGGAAGAATACTGTACTGAATTACCAGCAGCAGCATGCAAGCTTGTCCCTGCCTCTGAAAACTGGAGCAGTACAATATCTGGGGATTCAGCATGAAATTGCATGTTTTGTGAAAGCTGTTTTAATTTAGTTAGACCTTAAAACAAAGATATGACTCAACAAAGCTTGCGTCATCAGTTTATGACTATCTTCTAAGGATCAGAATAAATTACAGGTTTGTTATAAAATACCAGAAACTACCCCTTAATGAGAACAAAATGTAATACTCATTTCTAAAATCATTATGGTGTGTTTTTTCTTAATAATATTCACTTTCTTTCTAAGTTGAGGGTTTTTTTTTTTTTTTGCTGTAGGAAGAAAAGCGGGGTAGCCTGCATCTAATTCTCAAATTAACTTTACACACTGAAGGGTTCAACAGCTGAGGAGAAGAATCGTGTTAGTCCAAGTGCAATGAATTAATGATAAACACAGTGAGTCAGAAATGAGGCAGAAAGAGAATCTGCATGATATCACTTTTTAAAAGCTAGGACTTAATCAACTCTAGGCTGACTAATTTTGCGAATGTACTGAGCAAACTGATTATCAGTAAGAGGGGAGTATTGAAAATGGTATGGTATACTGCAATTAAAAGACTGTGTGTGATTAAAAAAAAACTATATATTGGCCAAGGGGATGAACATTCACAGCTGGAGATTATACAATGTGCATGATATGTTAAAGGCCTACAGCCATAAGGCCAAAGTTCCCATTTATCCCTAAACATCTTAATAGCTAAATATTTACTTTCGGCAAGCTAGATTAGAGAAAAATAAAGGTCATGTATGTGTTATTAGAACCAGACAGTACTCAGAAAGTTAGGTGTAAGGCACTTTTCATGTCAACTGCAATATTCTGTTTCTTGACATGTAATTAGCATAACACTTGAGTACCAAATGCATACATAACTTTTACCGCTTCCAGTAGGAGTGAGGGATGCTACTTAGAATCACATCTTTAAAAAAAAAACAGAGTGACAAAAATGAAGGAAAAGTATAACATTAT